>NC_082708.1:149748679-150008679 GCF_030144855.1 Hypanus sabinus
CATGTGATTCAGTTCAATTCGGTATCATGCTTGCTACATCGTGGGCGAAAGGGTACATTGCTGTGCTGTTGAATGTCCTGTGTTAGTGAAAGGGGGCAGATTTCAGGAGCAACTTCTGGCTAATGTCACAGATTTCCTTTCACTCCCAGCCTTTTGTCAATGGGCTATGGGACTCCAGCATATTTCGGTGAGTCTCTTCAGGAGCCCTGCAGTAAACTAGGTGGAGCTGAGTGCCGCAAGTGGCAAAGGGGCAATGGGATTGTGGAACTGGTGGTGGTGGTGGGAATTTGGGGGAGGGGGGAGGGGCAAGTGGCCGGGGGATGAGGAGGAGATTGTTTTTGGTGGGGAATTGGGTTTGAGGAAAGGTTCTCATGATATTGGTGAAGGTGATGGCAAAGAGAAGGAGTGGATATTGAAGGGGTAGGGAGAGGATTGCAGGGGGAGGTGGGAATGGGTTATGGGGAGGCAGGCTATTGGTGAGAAACAAGATTAAGGAGAAGTAGTATCTCTTCTAGCAGCCGCTAGCGAGCTTGCCTTTCCCTTGATCTTTTCCCTCTCTGGGCCTGCAGTAAAGAAGCTATAAGAGGTGCTGCCTCACAGTGCTAGAGACCTGGATTCAATCCTGATCGAGTCTGTGCAGAATTTGAACCTTCTCCCTGTGTCTGTGTGGGTTCCCACCGGGTGAGCTGGTTTCCTCCCACATAACAAAACCGTGTCGGTTGGTAGCTAAATGCTCAGTGTAAATTACCCCTGGACTGAGTGGCAGAATGTGGGGGGAGCTGACGAGAATAAAAAGTGAAATTCATGTTGGATTAGTGTAAACGGGCTGATAATGGTTGGCTGGACTTGATAGGGCGTGAAAATACAGATGGAATGAAGAACACTTCTTGCAACAGCATCTTAAATATGTGTCATTAGAGAAAACATTCACAAGAAAAACATAAATTAAACACAAGTTATACAAAATTATTCAAGAAGAATACAATGAAAACAAACAAAGGCCAAGTCTATTGAAATGCTTGTGGTCATGGTGCTGCTACACTGAGGTAATCATTACGGTTGTGCAGGGTGGTTCAAGAACAGAATGGTTGAAGACATAAGACATAGGAACAGTGTTAGGCCATTCAGTCCATCAAGTCTGCTCCTCAATTCCATCATAGCAGATTTATGATCCATCTCAACCCTCTTCTCCTGCCTTCTCCCGTAACCTTTGACATTCTTACCAACCAAGAGCCCCTCAACCTCAGCTTTAAATATACCCAGTGATTGGCCTCCACAGTCATCAGTGGCAATGAATTCCACAGATTTGCCATTCTTTGGCAAAAGAAATTCCTCCTCCTCCTCTTTTTATAAAAGGGCATCCTTCTATTCTGTGGCTGTTCCCTCTGGTCCTAGACTTCCCTACAAGAGGAAACACCCTTTCCCACACCCACTCTACCTAGGCCTTCAATATTTGATAGGTTTCAATGAGAATCCCCTCCCACCCCATTTTTCTAAATTCCACCGAGTATAGGCCCACAGCCATCAGATGCTTCTCATATGTTAACTGTTCAATTCCTGGGGATCATTCTTGTAAACCTCTCCAGTGCCAGCACATTCATGTCCAAATGTGCTCTGGCCAATGACTTAAAGCTTTAGTATTACGTCATTAATTTTATATTCTAGGCCTCTTCAAATGAATGCTAACATTTTCCTTCCTTAGTACCTACTCTACCTGCAAATTAGCCACAAGGGAATCTTGCTCTAGTACTCCCAAGTGTCTTTGGACCCCGATTTCTGAATTTGCTCACACTTTAGAAAATAGTCTACACTTTTATTCCTTCTACCAAAGTGCATGACCATACAGCTCTCAACACTGTATTCCATCTGCCACTTCTTTGCTCATTCTCCTTATCTGTCCAGGTCCTTCTGCAGACTCCCTGCTTGCTCACCAGTACCTGCCCCTCCATGTGTCTTTGTATTGTCCAGAAATCTCGCCACAAAGCCATCAATTCTGTCATTCTGATCATTAACATATTACTGACGGTGAGCGGGATATACCAGTGACATACTGGGTAGGTCCACCTCTTCCTGAAGCTTCTTACATTCCTGTACATTTGAACTGCTGTACCAGACCATGATAAGACCTATTTCCAAGCTGTATCACATTGCGGACTTTACTTGAATGACCATGTAGCCAAGCACGGGTCCTGTCTTTTAGTTATTGGCTGCAAGGACCTCGCCCTAGAGGCCACCCCTCCCGGACTGTCCTGTCACTCTCTACCCAACCACTGAAGGTGTTCACTCCTCACTCAGGTTGGGGTGGCTGCTTTTAGATGCTGTGGGCAATTTCATCTCTTTTGCAGTCTGCTTGGCCATTGAAGTTGCGGGACTTGATGTCTCTGCCATAACTTGGATTCCTTCCCATCTATTTTCCCAGTATCTTTCTATGTAATTAATCATCTACCTCCCAGAACCAGTCTTCATGAGAAAAGTACAGTTACTGTTATTCATTAACACTTCATTCACGGCTTGGTGATGTGCTCTGTCTCTGTCGTCTGCATTCACATTTCTGTTCTCTTTCATCCACAGGTCTCCTTCCACTGGGAGTGGTCAATGTGAGGCAGCAGGCTGGTGTTCATGACTTAGATTCTCTGTAATGGCGTTGTTACAGGGTAAACTCAATCCCTTGTTCAGTCTGTGACAGTTTCACCGGAGTCCAGTTTCCAATGGCTGCCTCAATGGGTCTGCACACAAACACAGGTGCCTTTGTGGTCCTATCCAGCTGGGAGTGAACCCTGAATTTTCAGACAGCTCCCTTACCATGACCTGGCCAGTCGGCTGTGTGAGGATTATCTTCTCTCCCTCAGGCTCTCTCTGTTCTGCTATATGTTGCTGCTGTTTTGCTCATTCTCTCAATCACGTTAAGCTGGTTACGTTGGTCTTTCACACTCCCATATGTTACGAACCCCATAACTGGGTGTCTTACTAGCAAAGATAGGAGTAGCCATTGAAGTCTGATGATACTATTTTTAACAGTATTTATTAGTAAAAATACACAAAAATAATATCAATGCAAATATACAGATAATATACATCATCAATACTAAACCTAAAAGTGCGGGTATAATAATAATCAATAAGAAATAAGCTCTATCGTTGTCTAGGGGATAATGTATTGTCCGATGGAAATATAAAGTTCAGTTCAGTTCATACAGGCTGCAGTCGTTGTTGATCACTGTGTTGCAATTGTTGGGGGGAGAGAGAGAGAGAGAGAGAAAGCAGTAACAGCTATTAACTTGTTACTTTCCTTGTTACGATCTTGATCCGTATCCGTCCTTTGGCGAGACCGTTCCGTGGAGGACTCGTCACCCAGGCAAAGGTGGACACACACCCAAGCTCCCTCACCGATCTCATAGCGTTTCTCCTGGTGCGTCTGAGGGGTGTTTCCCCAGACCCTACTTTTATCCCTACTCACAGGGTCTCAGATGTCAATCAGGTTGGGATGATGCAATCCCTCAACCAGACCACTCTGGCTGCCCCCTGAGGGGTTTCAATGAATAGAACAGTACTCAATACACAATTCCTCCTTCAAGAGACAATAGCAGTAATCTCTCCCTTTATCAATAGGAGACATTGCACCTTGTGTATTCTGCATTGTCTCTCTCATCACTGACATGGTGTGTATCTCTCTCATTTCCTGGGTATCAGACCCGAAATAATAGCGATCTTATGATTCGCAAAAAGGGGGGGGGGGCATTGGTGATGCTGTACCCTTCGGCCCATCAAAGTTTGCTCCTCATTTGTAACACCCCCATCCTTCTAAGGATTTTTACCACAGGGAAAAATTAACTACTACAGAGTCTTACAGAATTTCAGAATCTAACACAATACAAGAGTTTTTTTTCCACTGCAGAGTAATACAGTTATACATTCAATTCAGCATCTAAACAGTTACTGATTACATTGTCACTTCCTTTAATATCTTAATATTTTGTACCTTAATAAATTCCTGTAGCATCAGATTCCAATTCAATAACCACTCACTTTTTATTCCTTTTCTTCAGCAAAACAAAACTAAAGAGTTGTGATCTTAGCTTACGTGTATATTACAAAAGTTTATGCAAATACTAATCTTTATTTTACTTTCTAACTTAACAGTCAATCTTCCATGGTGCTGTCTTTATTATTTACATGCTTTGTCAAAATCCCTTAAAACCAGATTCTGTTATTTAAAGTGGCATTTTTCAACCTTCGCCCCTTTTCCAGTTAATTCCCACGTGGTTAGCCTGCTTATCAGTGTGGAATAGGCTTTTGCATGCTCCTTTCATAGAAGTTATTTTATCAACAATGTTTTCTAAACTTAGCCCATCTTCTGAACTTCCACACAATTCTTTATTTTTAAGCAAGTCATTAGTTTTATCTTCAGGACCCTTCATTCTATTAGTTTTCAGTTTAATATCTGCAAGCGATCTCTCTTTGTCCAAACAACATTTCAAATTCTGCCTCTTCACAGCACACCTTGAATAACATTAGCGAGTGGGGTACCTTTATATTCCAAATCAACCTGTAATTGATTCGCAGGCACCTTGTTAACAAGCCATTGTTCCTTCAGCCTGGTTACTGCTTCTGACACCAATCCAGACTTTAAATTTTTTTCATTCAATTTAGGAACTACACTTTTCCCTTTCCCTTCAATAATAATATCCACATCACCACCTTTTATCTCCTCACTAACTTTTAACACACCTTCGAACACAAACAACTGAGAATTCTCACTTCCCACTAGTACCAAGGTTAACCCTTTCTTCACTGAACCAAGTCCATCTGACCCAAAAGGACTGCATTCCTTTTTAACTGAATCAGATACCTCAGACTTTTCCTGAGTTTCATTACTAGGTTCAGTACCACGTGCATCCTCATCTTGAACACACTCAAACGGGACATCTGCCTTTTCCAGGCCTTCAGTACCCGTCCCCTTTTCAAATTCTAAATTCCCCTGATCCTCCCAGTTTCACCCTGGGCAACTCCCTTCCGGAGTAAACTCAACCCTGCGGGTTAAACCATCCTCATCTGCTAACCCAGCAGACTTCTTTGAGGTAATGGCATCCTTTTCATCTAGGACTGCCCTCATTTCATTATCGGGAACACATTTAAATTTTTCAACTTCTTCAAACAGTTCTGTCAAGCCAGACAAATCATCCATGTCCGACCCTGGACCTTCTAACAGTCTTATCTGTTTCTCATTTTTACTCCGTGCCTCTATAAATTTCCTCCTGGCTAAGGGTAGGTTTACCTCCTCTCCTTTACTCTCTTTCACCTCCCTATTCTCCGTTTTACCGCCCTCTAACCCCTCTTGGTACAGGGTCGGTAAAAACATATCAGCCAAATCGATACTGGCCTGATTTAAACTGGTCTCTTTCTCAGCTGCCTTTCTCGACATGCTGCGAGTGATCGCGCATGCGGGATAGATCTTGGAATCCAGGGGCGGGTCCTCACCACTTACAGGCTTGCTCGTCAGCTTCATTGCTGACCAAACATCACCACCAGCTAAATCATTACCAAGAAGGATGTCCACGTCTTCTCTCGGGAATTCTGATCGCACCCCTATTTCAACTGGTCCAGATACCAGATCACAATTTATAATGATCCTATGCAAAGGTACAGCTTCTGCCCCTTTTCCTATGCCTCTCAAAGCTACCTCTCCAGTCTCAGGACCAAAATCTAGTACCTTACTGAGAATCAATGACTGCTCAGCTCCAGTATCTCTCCAGATCCGCACTGGAACTGGTGTTTCTCCCTCTTTCATAGACACTGTCCCTTCTGAAATAAATTTCTCACGCCCCTCTTCTTATTCTGTCTACCTGGGGCTTTCTCGTTGATTTACTGATCAACACAATACACCCTGTAGGGACTGCTGCTTTCCCTTTTCCTGTCTCCTTCCTCGGAGCAAAGCACTTAGATGCAATATGACCCACCTTTCCACAATTAAAACAGGTCAAGCCAGGACCCCTCCTGCCATCTTGCCTTTCTTCCTCCTTATTTTTACCACTAGCTCCCGGCTGAATTTCTACCTCTGCCGACGGGCTTTCTCTACCATTCCTAAGGTCTTTCTGGTAACTCTTAGTCAAGGAAAACTTTGTCTTGTGGGTTAGGGAATATTCATCTGCGAACCTGGTAAATTCGGATATGGACTTATTCGGCTTCTTGTTCAAATACATCTGGATATCATCGGAAACACAACCTTTAAATTCCTCAATCAGAATTAACTCCCTGGAACACCAAAAATCTTCTTCCACCATTTCTGCTGCACACCAACGATCCAAGAGCACACCCTTCTCATAGACAAACTCTGCATATGTCTGACTCCACCCTTTCTGTAAATTTCTGAACTTTTGTCTATAGGCCTCAGGTACCAATTCGTAGGCCCGAAGAATGGCCTGTTTTACTTCCTCTTAATCCTCATACTCCTCCTCCTCCACAGACAACGCCGCATATGCCCATTGTGCCTTCCCTTTTAACACAGTTTGTAACAACACCACCCACTGATCTCTGGGCCACTTCTGACTCACTGCCACCTTTTCAAAATGCAAGAAATAACTATCAACATCCGTCTCCTCGAACGGAGGTACTAACCTAAACTCCCTACTAACATTAAACCTCTCCTCTCGGTCTGCCCCTTGGACCCTTCTCTCTTGCCTTAACTTCTCCACGTCCAGCTCATGCTGCCTCTGTTTCTCCTTCTCCCTCTCCTTTTCAGCTGCTTCCAGCTGTTTTAACTTAATTTCATGTTCCAACCTTAATTTTTCCAACTCTAACTGAGCCGTCCCAATAGCTGGTACCTTTCCAGGGGTCTGTTCCACTACCTCAGCCGAAAACACAATCTTCTCAATATAATGCTGAGTTACGGCCCTCCGCACCTCCTGCTTTTTCATTGACGACCTCATCTCTGCGAGATTTAGTCCTTTCGCAATATTTACCAACTCTGTCTTTGTGGCAGCCTCTAGCGCCTCCGGAGTCGGGTTTTTATAAATTCGTCTACGTCCATCTTTGCTGGTTTCCCGTCTGACTACCTGCGCAACCAGATCCAAGTCTGGACTTAAAAGCCCGATTCACTGGCCCTCCAATTTGATATCAAATCTCCAGACAAGGCCCCAAGTTGTTACGAACCCCGTAACTGGGTGTCTTACCAGCAAAGATAGGCATAGCCGTTGAAGTCTGGTGATACAATTTTTAACAGTATTTATTAGTAAAAATACACAAAAATAATATCAATGAAATATACAGATAATATACATCATCAATACTAAACCTAAAAGTGCGGGTAGAATAATAATCAATAAGAAATAAGCTCTATCGTTGTCTAGGGGATAATGAATTGTCTGATGGAAATATAAAGTTCAGCTCAGTTCATGCAGGCTGCAGTCATTGTTGATCACTGTGTTGCAATTGTTAGAGAGAGAGAGAGAGAGAGAAAGCAGTAACAGCTATTAACTTGCCGACTTTCCTTGTTACGATCTTGATCCATTTCCGTCCTTTAGCGAGACCATTCCGTGGAGGACTCATCACCCAGGCAAAGGTGGACACACACACAAGCCCCCTCACCGATCTCGTAGCGTTTCTCCTGGTGCGTCTGAGGGGTGTTTCCCCAGACCCTATTTTTATCCTCACTCACAGGGTCTCAGATGTCAATCAGGTTGGGATGATGCAATCCCTCAACCAGACCACTCTGGCTGCCCCCTGATGGGTTTCAATGAATAGAACAGTACTCAATACACAATTCCTCCTTCAAGGGACAATAGCAGTAATCTCTCCCTTTATCAATAGGAGACATTCCACCTTGTGTATTCTGCGTTGTCTCTCTCATCACTGACATGATGTGTATCTCTCTCATTTCCTGGGTATCAGACCCGAAATAATAGCGATCTTGCGATTCTTAAAAAGGTGGGGGCGGGCATTGGTGATTCTGGACCCTTCAGCCCATCAGAGTTTGCTCCTCATTCGTAACACATATAATTTTGCTGAATTGGCTCTAGTAGTTGTTCCCATACACTTTCAACTTCCGTTGTCTCATGTTCGCCTGTTTCCCCTGGTTCTGTTTCTGCACAATACTCTCCCCTTGCTGGTATGTCTTTACTTTAATTGTTGCTATCCCTGCAGGCAGCTGCTCTGCTTTTAACACTTCTTGACTATGTTTACCCCGACCCTTGGGACCTCCTCACATGCATCGTTCCATCCACGATTCCTGCTTGGGTTTGTTGTCTCTCTGTGGGCCGTGTTGTTGGTCCTGTGGGTCACACATGTTCACTGTCCCTCCCTTGCCAATCTTATTTCTCCCAAAAAAATCTGCGTGGAAGCTGCACTCTCTCACTCTCAAGAATTTTCTTTCTGCCCACTTTATTCCACCATCTGAACTGGTAATGCAAATCCCCTCTCCAGTCATGGGCAAGGGTAGATCAGTTATCGACACTGATGACCCTGTGTCCACTAATATATCACTTTGCTGGTCTCCCAATAAACCTCTTGTATTGCGTTGTGTGTGACCAATACTGTCAATGGAAGCTGCTGCCAGCCATTTGCCTGGCTTGGATGCTGACCTCACCAACTCTATAATCTGATTGGACAGAGATGGCATTGCTGTCATTTCTGTCTCATTTGATGGGCAACTCTCACACATTTCTCTCTTTTTAGGACACAGCCTCCATCAATAGCCTGATTGACCACAGCTATAACATATCACCTTCTTCACCTTTCTACATCAGTTCTGGCAATTCCTTGATATGTGCCCTGGTTTCTGGTACACAAAGCAAATCTCCTGTGTCTTCACAGCAACTACATCCACTAAAGTCATTTTACAACCTCTCTTCCCCTCCTCCAGTCTATCTCACCAGCCCATGATACTGTTGATGCTACTGCTATCCCCAAATCTAAAACTTCCTGGAGGTCTGAGCCCAGGCCTTCTTTCGGCATCACAGGAAGATTGGATCATCCCTTCCTTGATTGTCCAATCCTGAGCACCGCGTATACACTCGATATTGATGCGCTGCATTATCTATGGTGGGTTCATCAGCTCTCTGAACCACCGCCATTATCATTCCCTAGTCACTGCCTCACTTCCCCCTTAAAGCAGTGATACCTCTCTCCATTACTAGTACCCACATACGATTCCACCAAACTGTCCCATGTAACTGTCTGGCATTGCACCTTTACCAACACATGTATATCTTTGGGATGCATCTAGTGAATTTCAATCATTTTCTTGAGCTTGCGCCAGAATTCTGAATTCCCACAAGTGATTTGATTGAGGGCAGCTCAGGCAAACTGCTCTGGTACTCCCCAAAGGATGAAAGGACGAAGGATGCAGGGTGATAATCAGTGTTGAGCCTGGCAGGGGTCATCAGGATTCTTGACCTGACGTGGTCTGACCTCAGCAGATGTCATCCCACAAGCAACTCCACATTAATTCCCATACTAAGCAAAAAATAAGTAATGGATAAAAATTTAACAGTACATACTTAAAACCACAGAGTGTGCACTCTCTGGTCTTCTACTTATGGGCTGCTGAACTCAAGGTGCTGAATGTATTCCCTTTCATATAGAAGTCTGTTATCCCAAAAGTTTCAAACTTATTCTTAAAAACACACAAACATACCCACAAGCAGATTGCTATACAGATCCCGCCCAGCAAGCATACACACAGCTCACTGGTGTGCTGAATGGCCCGAAATCATCTTTTCCAACTGGTGGCTCTGTTTCATCAAACTATCCAGAACTGTCTGATAGCTGGTCCCACACACACACTCTCTTCTCTCTTCGGTTGTCCATCGAAATCCAATGACAATGTCCACTCCTTTAACGGTGAGATCTTTGATGACTATACAGTCCTATCCTGGACCCACAAGTTTTATTGCAGGTGGGACATTTATATGTGATAGTAGTGATGGCAACCATGGCTGCATTTCTCCTGGCTCTCTTCTGATGTCTTCTGGTTGCTCTTTCCATCTCCAGAAAATGAACCCCATCCCTACACAGCTGTCACCAAGTGATACGGTCAGCAGCAACATCCTCCAGGTCCTCAGGTCTGATCTTGCACTTCCTTAAAGCATTCTTCAGCTGATCTTTATAGCACTTCTTTGGCCCTCCAGCTGAGCGTTGACCATGATGTAGCTGGCCGTATAACACTCTGCGGAGTAGCTGACATGGGGGCATCCTTATCACATGCCCCAGCCACTGCAGCTGATGCTGGGTGATCATGGCCTCAATACTTCTGCAGTTGGTCACTCTCTCTCTCTCTCTCTCTCTCTCTCTCTCTCTCTCAGTACCTCTGAAGCTGGTGATATAGAAATTTTTTTCAGCACCATGAGCAGGCATTATGATCGATTATTCATGGCAGAAGCTCACAAACCCAAAAGTACATCATATTTTTATACCCTTAAGGTCAAAGGTAACAGTAGGTGATTCAATACAATTTCAATAGTTGCAATAGCATTGTTCAACACTTTGGGTTGACGATGCTTCCTTTGAATTATGTAACTGCAGTGTGAGACCTCTCTGAATATTTAAACACCTTTGTCACAAAGTATTTCACACTAATAGTCTAAAAGCTTCTGAAGACAGAGCCAGACCTAAAATTTAATGTTGTCAGGTCTGCCTCTGAGTATACAGATATCCAGGGTACACAAAAACTTTTGATTACCTATACCTGTGACCATGTTTGATACGTTAAGTGACAACATCAGTCTGGTCTGTCATCACGAACTCAAATCACAACGGTGCAAACAACTTAGCCCATGTGGTCTGCTTTGATACAGACCAATTAACACAAACAATGTTTGGCTCATGCATGTGCAATGTCTCATGATCACCATTTTGTAAACTATATCTCATAACCTGTGGTTTTTACCTTCAGTTTACTACTTGAAATTTACAATAAGAAAATTGATGACTAATTCTTGCTTGAATTAATATTTGCTATATTCACTTAACTTCAGAATACTCCCAAACAAGGGTCAGAGGTGACATGCTGAACTTCTTTAGACTGCTGAGGAAGTAGAGGTTTTCTCGGCCATGGTGTCAATTGACTGGTTATTGGTGATGTTTACACCTAGCAACTCTACCATCTCCATTTCAGCACCATTGATGGAAACCACCCCATTTCCTGATGACAATGACCAGCTCTTAGCTCTTGCTTCTCTGCACCCCAACTATACTTAGTTAGCAAAGAGGTCAAACTAATCTATTGCCCATCAGATTACTTTCATTCTTTGTCTCCAAATCTTCCCTCCATTTATTGTTTTTTCTTTCAATCTTCATCTCTGCTCCTCTCTCCTTGTTTCTATTTTGCCTTGTGTGGTCACAAATACCATCAACATGATTGATTTATCACTCCTTCAGGGAGCGCAATTTTTGGAGGGATTGGTGCCAGCCTATATGCACATCAAGGTGTAGTGCATTGGCAGACTCTGGCCTAAAGTGACATTGACTAAGAAAGAAGCAGGCTTCAAAGTTTCCAATGCCAGATGCCTTGGCACAGATCAGGTGGCTCTCTGGGCTCCCACATCAATGAGAACTTTCATCATCAATGCCAACATTGAACAATTGGAACTTGGATACTGTACCCTAAGAAGTTTAATCATCCCATATGGTAGTTCATATGAGTGACTGCATCTTCAGATTACACCAGCTAGACTGACACAGTGCTCAATGGACCCCATAGCCATGGTTTATGGAGGATCAACCTCCATCTATTTACCTCACCATGATGGCACCTCTCCTGTATTGGTGGCCAATGACTGGAAAGACACCATGGATGAAAAGAGGCCCCCTAATTCTCAGTTTCACCTCCCAATTCCCTGTTATTCTTCTAACTTACAACTTTCAGGTAATATCATCTGCATCTTTCATCATCCCTGTCACCCGTTGTCCTCCCCACATCCACATCCCCCCATAAACATGCACTCACTGAATCCTGCTCGTTTTAAGACCTTTGAATGGAGCTCTTGTATGATGAAGATGAACTATTGACTTCTCAAGCTAGCTTAGCAGGGACTTTACTGTCTACCCACACTGCACTTCCTCCGCAACTGATAGGAGAATGAGGAGACAGCATCACTCAGTTCAACACTCCTATCAACTCCAATGATGTGATTTAGCAGTTAGATAGTGGGTAAGACCTGTACTTTGGAATTGGTTTATTATCATCTCATGTACTGAGATATGGAGATACCATCCATACAGATCATTACATCAGTACCTTAAGGGAGTACAAGGGGAAAGCAACAACAGAGTGCAGAATGTGGGGTAGAGGTTAAGATCTCATCTTCAACTTACACAAAGTTCATTTAAGAGACATAACATGGTGCACAGTGACTATAAACTGTGTGTAACATCACAGGGTAAAGGGCAATAGGTGTGATGGAAGGCCAGATAGTAAGCTTCTGTTGTAGAAGAATCAGCTGAGCACTCAGATGGTGAAACTACAGAAGGGGTAGGTACAATACTGCTCTTGAAAAGCCTTCTAGAAAGGCTGAGTGCAACATGGATGAACTCCGGTCCAACCCCACGCAGGGCCTGGCGCCATCATGGGAGAAATGAGGAACTTTATTTGCCCCCTTTCTGTATTCCGTGTCTGGCTCCCAAATTAGAAGCTCTGACCTTCAGGACAATTCAGGACAGGACTTTGTTTATCTCTCAGTAGAGTATAACTTTGGCATTTATTGCCTAGTTCAATAGCACTTCAGAGAGCAGGTAAGAACCGACTATTTTTGGGACCAGAGTAACACTTAGAGCAAACTAGATGGGAACATCAGGTTTCCTTTTGTTAAGGATGGTCATGATCCAGTTAGGAATTTATAACAATTGTATCATTCAAAGTTCACTTTTACCAATCCACTTGTTTATTTTCCAGCTTCCTTTTGAACCTGATTGTTGCCATTTCAACTAATTATCTCTAGATTATTACTGTACAAACAACGTCATGTTTGTGCCTCCTTACCTCAAGCCTCAAAATGCCATCATTCACTGGTGGCAGGTACTCCTTCAGGTCAGTAGTCGTGGGTTAAGCCCTGCTGAAGAGACTTTAGCATATTAACCAGGATGGTGCTCCAAGACTGTGCAAAGAGAAAAGAATGTTCTTCTAGAGGTGTTATCTTGTTGAGTGGATGTTAGTGTCGCCCTGTTTTCCCCAGTTAGAAATCACAGGGAAGTACTTCAATGTCTGGCCTATCCTTATATCTCAACCAACTCTATCTGGTCATGGCCTCATTTCCAATTGTGGGACCCTTCTGTGACCATAGTGACACACTTCAGAAATACCCACTTACTATTCACATTGTATTGCCTGTAAAATACTTCGGAATGCTGAGATTTTTAACAACGCTTTCATTCAGCAGTCAAGAAACCTGGCAAAATAAGCATCTATTACCTGTCTCTAATTACCCTGCAACTCAAAGGACAGTTAAGAGTCAACCACATTGGAATGTCTGGAGTCACAAGTCAGATATGGTAAAGGATATCAGATTTCCTTCTGTGAAAAGTACTCAGAAGGAAAGGGAACTAGGAAGTGTTTACAACAAACAGACACTTTAGTGGTTCCTGAGACCAGTGTTTTTAAAAATGCCAGTTTATTTAATTGCTTGAATTTAAAATCTTCTGCTGCCACAGATGCAATTTGAACTTGTAACCCCGGCAACTTTTGCTAGAACGTAACTATTATCCTGCTGTACCTTAAAAGGATTAGAAAGGGCACCGAGGAAACATAAGCCCTTTAATGAGGTGCTCAGTTTATTCAAATGTCCAACTTCTTGAATAAGAAACAAGATATAATCTCCAAAGTAAAAAGTGTACTGAGATATGAGTAATGCAATTTAAAAAGTCAGCTCTTCCATTTCTGCTAGTTATGTTTCATTTGATTTGAGAACAAGCTAGTTTGATGACTAATGATCAAATTGGAGTGTTAGTACATCTGGAACTAATTAGTCATTTATGGTGACCACATAACTACTGGATTGTAAAGTACATCCAGTCTATCTATATCCTTCAGGGATAGGAACTGTCATTGTTATCCTATGGGTCACTCCAGGCTATCAGTATGGTTGACTCTTCATGTCCTTCATGGACAAGTCAGTTGATTCAAGGGCAGATAAGGGTGGGAAATGTATGCTGGCATTATCTGTAATGACTAGATTCCCCCAAAAAATCAAGGAATTGGTTGAGAAGCTATATACTGTATGTGTTAGCATACTGGCTTCTTCTAGTACTTCTCCAGAGGTTTCTGGAGGCTATATCATTGACAGAAATCCTACCAATTCCACTCCCACTTCCCAATCAACTCAATACAGCCATCATCTCCAGGTGTTGGTGGGCCCTTGCATTTCATCAAGCACTATGTTTTGTAAGCGGCAGCATGGCTAGGAAGCAGATACTGCCGAAGTATCAAGGCCTTACATCACACCAGAAGCTCATGGAAAGCTTGAGAGCTCAAACCCTTGCAATTAAACTCACACCTGCCCTGGACGTTCAGGTCCAGTGCACTAACTTGATATAAGTGCAGAAAGGTGGAAATACACCTTTGGTCTCCAGCATCAAAAGGTGGTGGAGTATTGCCCAGTTACTGTAGCCCCACTCAATATTCTGACCTACTAAATCAGGAAGAGGGCAGAAAAAAAATGGGAGTATACATGCTTGGTATAACCAACTAAAGTCAATTTTCTGGACCCATCTTTCCTGGTGTTCTTCTGTGACATAATGGGCTGTCAACAGCAAAAGGCACTGCAGAACTTCAATAGTCCACTTTTTCAGAAATCCTAATAGCTTGGCATTGGAGTTCTATGCTCTCCCTTTAGACTCAGTGGAACGCCCCTATCTGCACTCCCTTAAACTCAGGTGGGCTCAGTTTTTCATGCTCCTTTCAAATGCATCAGGTTCACTGGAGAGTTTATTGTACTGCTCTATCTCTTACCCAGGGTACGAATGTCAAATAGTAGAGGGCATAGGTTTAAGGTGAGAGGGGGTAGGTTTAAAAGAGATGTGTTTTACGCAGATTGGTGGGTGCCTAGAGTACGCTGGTCGGGGTGGTGGTGAAAGCAGGTGAGATGGTGGCGTTTTCGAGGCAGTTTGATGGGTGCATGAACGTGAAGGGAATTCATGGACACAAATCAAATGCAGGCAGTACAGTAGCATAGCGATTAGTGCAATGCTTTACAGCGCCAGCAATCAATTCCTGCAACTATCTCAATACAGTTTGCACATTCTCCCTGCACCCATGCAGGCTTCCTCCGGGTTCTCTGGTTTCCTTCTGTATTCCAAAGATGTATAGGTCAGGGTTAGTAAGTTGTGGGCATGCTATGTTGGTGTTGGAAACACAGCGGCACTCGTGGGCTGACCCCAGCTCATGCTTGAATTGTAATGGTCGTTGACGCAAAGAGATTTCAATGTATGTTTCAAAGTACCTGTGACAAATGAAGCTAATCTCAGATAATATTGGCTTAATTTTGTTTCAGTGCACAGACATTGTGGGCTGAATGGACTGAGTTCTATGTGCTGTGTAAAAGACAAGTTAAATGTGCATTGGTGTATTAATAGGTGTGCCAGCCAGTAGCCTGGAAAATCTTCAGTCTAGCACTAAATTCCGATTCACTTATTTATCATTTGTACCTCGAAACACAGTGAAATGCATGGTATTGCTGAATTATTGGAGTTATACTGCACTTAATAAAATTACCAGTAAAACAAGGCACTGCACAGATCAGGCAGCAAGCCAATTGGCTGCAGTCCAATGAAGGGGAGAGTTGGTGGATCAAATCTGGCTCGAGCAAACCTGTCTTAAAGATTAGATTGATGGAGACAACGTGGAAGAAAATTCCAGACTGAAGGTGCAAGAAACCCTGGAGCAAAAAATACTGCTGCATGAACTCACTGGGTCAGTCAGGATCTGTGGAGAGAAGTGGTTAGTTGACATTTCAGAAACATTGACTGTGCATTTCTCTCCACAGATGCTGCCTGAGTTCCTCTGGCAGTTTGTTCCCTCGCTTCTGAATTGAAACTTGGTTATCTGCAGCAAGGCAGGCAATGATGAAACAAAGCAAATCAGGGATGCACACGAGGCGAGAATTTGAATGGATAGATCTTGGAGGCGATAGGGAGAGAATAATTTTAGGAAACATGAAATACCCAATGTGCAAAAAAAGATCAAATTGTGCTAATGAGTGAAAAACACAGAATATAAAACATCAAACCACAGAGTCATTGAAACAGTCTAGGAATGTTCAGTTCAATTTAGTGCTGTGTTGGTCATAGACTGCAGTCCACCCCAATCAAACTAGCAATAAGAAAAGGAGTGAGCAGAAACCAGAAATGCATATAACATGAACTGCAGAGTCTAATCCACAAGCCACGTCAATTAAACCCAGTCCAAGACCCAAGACTCCAGCATCATCCTCCAGCAGTGTTGAGTGAGAGGGAGAGAGACGCCAGTCAAACGCACACATTTCTCTATGAGCAGCAAGTGAGAGAGAGAGAGAAACTGGTTAAATGTGGGCAGGCAGCACAGAACATCCACTCTCTTCCCCATCGATTTCAATCTTGCTCGACGCATTAGTTCGCGAGAAATGGAGTCGATGGGCTTGCGCCTTGCTTCCAGCCCGCACACTCCGCTCGAAACTTCATCAAGTTCCCACGGAGGCAGCGAAGCACCAGATGGCTCAATCAGCCCAAAAATGCACCATCAAAATGTAAATCACAAGTTCCAAACATATGCAGCTTCGTAGCAGAATCATATCTGAAAGGAGAAAAAGTAAAAGGAGTAGTTTTGTGAACTGTCCAAAGGACACCGCCTTTGGTTGTGTTGTTCACTGGTGCCATCTTCTTCATGATGCCTGGAGATATCTGGAGCTTAACAACTATAGGTGGCAGTGGTGATATGAAGAAAATCAGAAATGGAAGGACACAGAGGTGGAGGAGTTCCAGGGCCCCAAGTGAGCTGAGGTTAGAGAAGAATTTAAGTCTAAGGAATAGAATTTTCATACCGGAATATCTGCTTTAAAGATGACAGACTGTTTTTGTTTTGCCATAATTATCTGTCTTTCATTGTCTAAATCAAAGAGTTTTATGCTTTTTTATATTCCTTTTCTTCTCCATATTCATGTCTGTACAGTTGGTAATTGTTGATTTCACTTGAAATGTTTTTGCCTGAAGGTGGGCTCTATAGTTGGCTGAGGTAGGACAGGCATGGTGTGAATAGAAAGAATCCCTTAATGGAGTTTAATTAGATACTTAACATATACTGGGAGACTCACAGACCTGAGAAAAAAGTGAGCTTGAAACAAAGAGCGGATTAAATAATTGATAGAGTTAGACATCAACTTGTCAGCAAGGGACTCCCATGAAAGGAATCCCAGTCTTCGACCACAGGGCAAGAATTGCAAATCCTCAGCTTCCTTTAATGATTATTTTTATTATTCAGTCATAGAATGTGAGCTTCACTATCATTTCTTCAGCCTGGAGTTAATTGCCCCCTTGATAAGATGGTGGTGAGCAATTATCTTGAAAATAATTGTGAGACTTGTGGAGACTTTGGAAAGAGATTAGACTAACTTGGGGTTTCTCTGGAGTGGCAGAGGCTGAGGGGAAGACCTAATCGAAGTTTATGAAGTTAGGAGAGGCATAGAGAGGGTAGACCATCAGAATCCACTTCTCAGGACAGGAATGTCAAATATGAGTAGGCAAGCACTTAAGTTGAGAGGGGGAAAAGCTCAAAGGTGCAGGGCAAGAATTTTAAACAGAATTGTAGGTGCCTAGAACGGGCTTCCAAGGTACTAGAGGAAGTAGATGCGATAGTGGCATTTAAGAGGCTTTTAGATAGATGCATAACTACGAAGGAAATGGAGGGATATTGCTCATGTCCAGGCAGAAGAGGTTTAGATTAATTCAGAACTTTATTGGGCCAAAGAGCCTGTTTATGCACTGTACTATGTTCAATGTACTCCCAATGTAGCTGGAGCACTCCTGGTGGATGAAGTGCCTATTTGGAATCATGGGAAGGCTTTTGGTAATTGCTGATTGGTTTATTATGGTCACATGTAGCAGCCATGGTGCAAAGCTTTTCTTTGCATTCTCTCCAGATCATTGTATACTTAAGTACATCAGGCAGTACAAAAGGAACAAAAACAGAATGCAAATGGTAGTGTTACAGTAACAGAAAAAGTGCAGTGCAGGCAGACTAATAAAGTGCAAGGCCATGACAGTTGATTGAGAGATTAAGAGGTCATCCTTATAGTAGAAGAAGTCCATTCATCTTGCAGGAGACCCCCAGTGCCCCTGACGACTACAACTGCGAGAAGTGCATCCAGCTGCAGCTTCTAACAATCCACATTAAGGAGTTGGAGCTGAAACTGGACGAACTCCGGATCATTTGGGAGACTGAGGAGGTGAAAGATAGGACATATAGAGAGGTAATTTCACCCAAGGTTCAGGACACAGGAAACTGGGTGACAGTCAAGAAGGGGAAAAGGGTTAAGGAGCCTGTGCAGAGTACCCCTGTGGCCATCCCCCTCAGCAACAGGTATATCACTGTTGATACTGTTGGTGGGGGGGGGGGGGGGATGACCTAACAGAGGGAAGTCACAGTAGTTGGGTCTCTGGCACTGAGTTTGTTGTGACTCAGAAGGGGAGGGGGGGGAGAGAAGAAGCACGCTGTGGTGATAGGGGATTTGTTAGTTAGGGGAACAGACAGGTGTTGAAACATTGTAGGTGAGAACAAGATTCCTGGATGGTATGTTGCCTCCTGGGTGCCAGGGTCCGGGATATCTCAGTTCGAGTCTTCAGCATTCTTAAGTGGAAAGGTGAACATCCAGAAGTCGTGGTCCATGTAGGTACCAATGAATGGGTAGGATGAGGGATAAGATTCTGCATAGGGAATTCAGGGAGTTGGATGCTAAGTTAAAGGACAGGTCCTCCAGGGTTGTGATCTCAGGATTGCTACCCGTGCTATGTGCTAATGAGGCCAGAACTAAGAAGATTTACAGTTTAATATGTGGCTAAGGAGTTGGAGCAGGAGAGAGGGCATAAGATTTTTGGATCATTGGGCTCTCTTCCAGGGAAAGTGGTAGGTGGGACCTGTACAAAAGGGGCGGTTTGCAACTGAACTGCAGGGGGACTAATACCCCAGCAGGAAGGTTTGTCAATACTGCACTGTGGGGTTTAATCTAGAGTTGCAGAAGGATGGGAACCAGAGAATACCAGAACAGTTACAGGAGAAGTTGTGAAGATGGATGTTGGTAAGACCTCAGATAAAGTAAAGAATCAAAAGGTTGAGCGTGACTAGTGTCCTGAGCTGCATATATTTCAATGCAAGAAGTATCGTAGGAAAGGCAGGTGATAGTGCTGATGATGAGGTAGCTGGTTTACAAACAGAGGCAATGTGTAGTGAGGCTAGGCTGTTTAGAATAGCAGTCACCATGGTGAGTTGCAAAAAATGGTGGACAAAATCGAGAAGGGTAAATACAGGACAGAAGGTGTTGTTTTTGAATGAGCACAGTATACGGAATAAGGTAGATGAACTTGCAGCACATTTGCAGGTTGGCAGGTATGATGTTGTAGGCATCACTGAGTCATGGCTGAAAGAAGATGATAGCTGGGAGCTGAAAGTCCAGGGATACACATTGTTTCAGAAGGACAGACAAGAAGGCAGATGGGGCAGCATTGCTCTGTTGGCAAAAAATGACATCAAACCACTAGACAAACACGAGGAAATCTGCAGATGCTGGAAATTCAAGCAACACACACAAAATGCTGGTGGAACACAGCAGGCCAGGCAGCATCTATAGGGAGAAGCACTGTCGACGTTTCGGGCCGAGACCCTTCGTCAGGACTAACTGAAAGGAAAGATAGTAAGAGATTTGAAAGTAGGAGGGGGAGGGGAAAATGCAAAATGATAGGAGAAGACCGGACGGGGTGGGATGAAGCTAAGAGCTGGAAAGGTGATTGGCAAAAGTGATACAGAGCTGGAGAAGGGAAAGGATCATGGGACGGGAGGCCTCAGGAGAAAGAAAGGGGGAGGAGAGCACCAGAGGGAGATGGAGAACAGGCAGAGTGATGGGCAGAAAGAAAGGAAAAAAAACTAAATATATCAGGGATGGGGTAAGAAGGGGAGGGGCATTAATGGAAGTTAGAGAAGTCAATGTTCATGCCATCAGGTTGGAGGCTACCCAGCCGGTATATAACGTGTTGTTCCTCCAACCTGAGTGTAGCTTCATCTTGACATTAGAGGAGGTCATGGATAGACATATCAGAATGGGAATGGGACGTGGAATTAAAATGTGTGGCCACTGGGAGATCCTGCTTTCTCTGGCAGACAGAGCATAGGTGTTCAGCGAAACGGTCTCCCAGTCTGCGTTGGGTCTCACCAGTATATAAAAGGCCATACCGGGAGCACCGGATGCGGTATACCACTAGCTGACTCACAGGTGAAGTGTCGCCTCTCCTGGAAGGACTATCTGGGGCCCTGACTGGTGGTGAGGGAGGAAGGGTAAGGGAAGGTGTAGCACTTGTTCTGCTTGCAAGGATAAGAGGGAGATCAGTGGGAAGGGATGGGAGGGATGAATGGACAAGGGAGTTGTGTAGAGAGCGATGCGGAAAGCAGAAAGAGTGGGGGAGGGAAAGATGTGCTTGGTAGTGGGATCCTGTTGGAGGTGGCGGAAGTTACGGAGAATTATACGTTGGATCTGGAGGCTGGTGGAGTGGTAGGTGAGGCGAGGGGAACCCTATCCCCTATCACACTGCCTCCTGCGTGCATGTGGAGCTCATTGACTTCATTAACTTTGCCTCCAACTTTCACCCTGCCTTCAAATTTACCTGGTCTAGTTCTGACACCTCCCTCCCCTTTCTTGATCTTTCTGTCTCCATCTCTGGAGATGGCCTATCTACTGATATCTACTATAAGCCTACAGGCTCTCACAGCTACCTAGACTATTCCTCTTCCCACCCTGTCTCTTGTAAAAATGCCAACCCCTTCTCACAATTCCTCAGTCTCCGCCGCATCTGCTCTCAAGATGAGGCTTTTCATTCCAGGTCGAAGGAGATGTCTTCCTATTTTAAACTAAGGGGCTTCCCTTCTTCCACCATCAACTCTGCTTTCAAATGCATCTCTCCCATTTCCCGCACATCTACCCTCACCCCATCCACCCACCACCCCACTCGGGATAGGGTTCCCCTTGTTCTTACCTACCACCCCACCAGCCTCTGGATCCAACGTATAATTCTCTGTAACTTCTGCCACCTCCAACGGGATCCCACTACCAAACACATCTTTCCCTCCCCCCGCTTTCTGCTTTTCGCAGGGATCGCTCCGTACGCGACTCCCTTGTCCATTCATCCCCCCCATCCCTTCCCACTGATCTCCGTCCTGGCACTTATCTTTGCAAATGGAACAAGTGCTACACCTGCCCTTACACTTCCTCCCTCACCACCATTCAGGGCCCCAGACAGTCATTCCAGGTGAGGCAAAACTTCACCTGTGTGTCGGCTGGTGTGGTATACTGCGTCCGGTGCTCCCGGTGTGGCCTTTTATATGTTGGTGAGACCCGACGCAGACTGGGAGACCATTTCGCTGAACACCTATGCTCAGTCCATCAGAGAAAGCAGGATCTTCCAGTGGCCACACATTTTAATTCCACGTCCCATTCCCATTTTGATATGTCTATCCATGGCCTCCTCTACTGTCAAGCCACACTCAGTTTGGAAGAACAACACCTTATATACCGGCTGGGTAGCCCCCAACCTGATGGCATGAACATTGACTTCTCTAACTTCTGTTAATGCCCCTCCTCCCCTTCTTACCCCATCCCTGATATATTTAGTTTTTTTCTCTCTCTGCCCATCACTCCGCCTGTTCTTCATCTCCCCCTGGTACTCCCCTCCCCCTTTCTTCCTCTTGAGGCCTCCTGTCCCATGATCCTTTCCCTTCTGCAGCTCTGTACCCCTTTGCCAATCACCTTTCCAGCTCTTAGCTTCACCCCACCCTCTCCAGTCTTCTCCTATCATTTTGCATTTCCCCCTCCCCCCACTACTTTCAAATCTCTTACTATCTTTCCTTTCAGTTAGTCCTGACGAAGGGTCTCGGCCCGAAACGTCGACAGTGCTTCTCCCTATAGATGCTGCCTAGCCTGCTGCGTTCCACCAGCATTTTGTGCGTGTTGATCAAACCACTAGAAAGAGGTATAGTGTTGAATCATTGTGGACAAAGTTAAGGAACTGTAAGGGTAAAAAGACCCTGATAGAAGTTGTATGCAGACCCTCAAACAGGAGTAAGGCTTACAAATTACAATGGGAGATGTAATGCCAAAAGGGCATTGTTACAATAGCCATGGGGGACATCAATTTGCAGATACATTGGGAAAATTAGGTTGATGCTGAATTCCTGGAGGGGGAGTTTGTAGAGTGCCTATGAAATGGGTTTTTAGAGCAGCTCATGGTTGAACCCACCAGAGGATCAGTTATTCTGGATTGGGTGTTGTGCAATGAACCAGAATTGATTAGAGAGCTGAAGGTAAAAGAACCCTTAAGGGAAAGTGATCATAATATGATTGAATTCATCCTGAAATTTGAGAAAGAGAAGTTAAAGTCAGATGTGTCATTGTTACTGTGGGGTTAAGAAAATTAGAGTCATGAGAGTGGAGTTGGCCAGGATTGATTGGGAAAGAACACTGGCAGATATGACCATAGGATGATAAGACCATAAGATATAGGAGCAGAATTAGCCATTTGGCCCATTGAGTCTGCTCCACCATTTCAACATGGCGGATCCATTTTCCTCTCAGCCCCATTCTCCAGCCTTCTCCCTGTATCCCTTCATGCCCTGACCAATCAAGAATCTATCAATCTCTGCCTTAAATGCACAGAAAGACGGTCTCCACAGCTACCTATGGCAAAGAATTTCACAGATTCACCACTCTGGCAGAGCAGCAATGACTGGAATTTTTGGAAGCAATTCAGAAGGCACAGGATATATACAACTCAAAGAGGACTCAACCGTGACTAACAAGAGAAGTCAAGGCCAATATAAAAGCCAAAGAGAGGGCACATAATAGATTAAAATTAATGGGAAGTTAGAGGATTGGGAAGCTTTTAAAAACCAACAGAAGGCAACTTCTGATGTTAAAGATGAAGTTAAAGATGGAATACAAAAGCAAGCTAGCCAATAATATTAAAGAGAATACCAAAAGCTTTTTCATTAAAATGTAAAAAAGAAATGAGAGTGGATAATGGACCATTTGAGAAGCTGCAGGAGAGGTAGTAATGGGGGACAAGGAAATCGTGGATGAACTGAGTAAGTATTTTGCATCAGTCTTCACTGTGAAAGACACTAGGAGTATGCTGGAAGTTCCAGGTGTAGGGGGCATTAAGCGTGTGAAGTTACCATTACTAGAGAGAAGGTTCTTGCGAAACTGAGAGTTCCCTGGATCAGATGGTGTACACCCCAGGTTTCTGAAAGAGGTGGCTGAAGAGATCGTGGAGGCATTAGTAATGATCTTTTAAGAATCAGAGATTCTGGAATGGTTCAGGAAGACTGGAAAATTGAATTGGATTGAATTGACTTTATTACTTACATCCTTCACATACATGAGGAGTAAAAATCTTTACATTACGTCTCTGTTTAAATGTGGAATTTATAGTAATTTATAATAAATAGTATGTACAATAGGACAGTCAATATAAAACAGAAATACAATTGTACCTGCGTGAATTAATCAGTCTGTTGGTCTGGTGGAAGAAACTGTCCCGGAGCCTGTTCTTCCTGGCTTTTATGCTGTGGTACAGTTTCCTGGATGGTAGCAGCTGGAACAGTTTGAGGTTGGGGTGACTTGGGTCCCCAATGATCCGTTGGGCCCTTCTTACATACCTGTCTTTGTAAATGTCCTAAATAGTGGGAAGTTCACATCTACAGATGCACTGGGCTGTCCGCACCACTTTCCGCAGAGTCCTGCAATTGAGGGAAGTGCAGTTCCCTTACCAGGCTGTGATGCAGCCAGTCAGGATGATCTCAGTTGTGCCCCTGTATAAAGTCCCTAGGACTTGGGGTCCCATACCAAATTTCCTCAACCGTCTGAGGTGAAAGAGGTGCTTTTGTCACTCAACTCTTCAAGAAGGGAGAGAGGCAGAAGAAAGGAAATTATAGGCCAGTTAGTCTGACCTCAGTGGCTGGGAAGATGTTGTAGTCAATTATTAGACCATATGACATAGGAGCTGAATCAGGCCATTTGCCCAATCAAGTCTGCTCTGCTATTCAATCATGGCTGATCCTTTTCTCCTCTCCTCAGCCTCACTCCCCAGTCTTCTCCCAACAACCTTTGATGCCATGTCCAATCAAGAACCCATCAAATTCTGCCTTAAATTCACTCAAGGATCTGGTCTCCACACCTGCCTGTGGTAATAAATTCCACAAATTCACCACTGTCTGGCGAAAGAAATTTCTTTGCATCTCTCTATCCTGAGGCTGTGCCCCCTTTCCTGATGTCCCTCTATCCTGAGGCTGTGCCCTCTATCCTGAGGCTGTGCCCTCTTTCCTGATGTCCCTCTATCCTGAGGCTGTGCCCTCTTTCCTGATGTCCCTCTATCCCGAGGCTGTGCCCTCTATCCTGAGGCTGTGCCCTCTTTCCTGATGTCCCTCTATCCCGAGGCTGTGCCCTCTATCCTGAGGCTGTGCCCCCTTTCCTGATGTCCCTCTATCCTGAGGCTGTGCCCTCTATCCTGAGGCTGTGCCCTCTTTCCTGATGTCCCTCTATCCCGAGGCTGTGCCCTCTATCCTGAGGCTGTGCCCCCTTTCCTGATGTCCCTCTATCCTGAGGCTGTGCCCTCTTTCCTGATGTCCCTCTATCCCAAGGCTGTGCCCTCTTTCCTGATGTCCCTCTATCCCGAGGCTGTGCCCTCTTTCCTGATGTCCCTTTATCCTGATGCTGTTCTCTCTTGTCCTAGACTTGGAGACACTTGATAAAATAGGCCATAGTCAGTATGGTTTCCTCGAGGGAAAATCTTGCCTGACAAATCTGTTGGAATTGTTTGAAGAAATAACAAGCAGGATTGACAAAGGAGAATCAGTTGATGTTTTGTACTTGGATACTTGGATTTTCAGAAGGCCACACATGAGGTTGCCTTACAAGCTACGAGCCCATGGTAGTACAGGAAAGAATCTAGCATGGATAAAGCAGTGGCTGATTGGCAGGATGCAATGAGTGGGAATAAAGGGAGCCTTTTCTGGCCTCGACTATACCTCTTCCCACCCTGCCACATGCAAAAATGCTATTCCCTATTCCTAGTTCCTCCATCTCTGCCGCATCTGCTCCCAGCATGAGGCTTTCCATTCCAGGACATCTCAAATGTCCTGTTCCTTTAAAGATTGTGGTTTCCCTTCTGCCGTCATCAATGATGCCCTCACCCGCATCTCCTCCATTTCCCGCACTTTGGCCCTCACCCCATCCTCCCGTCACCACAACAGGGACAGAGTTCCCCTTGTCCACACCTACCACCCCACCAGCCTCCGGATCCAGCACATTATCCTCCACAACTTCTGCCATCTTCAACAGGACCTCACTACTAAGGACATCTTTCCCTTTCTATCCCTCTCCACTTTCCGCAGGGATCGTTCCCTCCGCAACTCCCTGGTCCACACATCCCTCCCCACGGATCTCCCACCTGGCACGTATCCCTACAAGTGTAAGTACTACACCTGTCCCTACACCGCCTCTCTTACTACCATTCAGGGCCCCAAACAGTCCTTCCAGGTGAGGCAACACTTCTCTTGTGAGTCTGTTTGGGTCATCTATTGCGTCCAGAGCTCCCGATGCAGCCTCCTCTACATTGGTGAGACCCGACACAGATTGGGGGACCGCTTCGTTGAGCACCTCCACTCCATCCGTCACAACAGACAGGATCTCCCGGTTGCCACCCACTTCAGCTCTGCTTCACATTCCCATTCAGATATGTCCATACATGGCCTCCTCTACTGCTATGATGAGGCCAAACTCAGGTTGGAGAAGCAACACCTCATATACCGTCTGGGTAGCCTCCAGCCCCTTGGGATGAACATTGAATTCTCCAACTTCTGGTAATTCCCTCCCTCTCCCTTCCCTCAACCCAGTTTCACTCTGTCTCCTCCTCCAGCTGCCTATCACCTCTCATGATTCTGCCTTCTTCTACCATACATAGTGCTTTCCCCTTAATTCCTTCTTCACCTCTCCTGCCTATCCCCTACCTGCTTCCCCTCCCCCACCCCTTGATCTTTCCTCTGGTTTTTCACCTGGCACCTTCTGCCCTCCCCCCACCTTCTTTTTAGGGCCCCTGCCCCCTCCCTCTTCAGTCCTGACGAAGGGTCTCAGCCCGAAACGTTGACTCCTCGTTTTCACTGATGCTGCCTGACCTGCTGAGTTCCTCCAGCGTGTTGCGCGTGTTGCTTTTCTGGCTGGCTGCCGGTGACTAGTGGTGCTCCACTGGAGTCTATATTGGGACCAATTTTTTAAATGTTATATGTCAGTAATTTGGATGATAGAATTGATGGCTTTGTTGCAAAGTTTGCAGAAGATATGAGGATAGGTGGAGGGGCAGGTAATTTTGAGGAAGTAGAGAGGCTACAGAAGGACAAACAGATTAGGAGACTGGGCAGAGAAGTGGCAGATGCAATATGTCCTCAAGCTTTTGTATCTTCTGGCTGATGAGGGAGGGCAGAGGAGAGAGAATCACCAATGACGATACAGAATAAAGTGTTGCAAAGAAAGTGCAGAGTGCAGTGCAGGCAGACAGGAAGCTGTGACAAGGTAGATTGTGAAGTCAAGAGTTCGTCTCATCAAGGGGAAAGCAGGAGAGAGAGAGAGAGAGAGAGAGAGTGTGTGTGTATTTGCAGTAGGATTCAACCTGTGATGTTTTGTTTGCCTCCAAAGTAAAAAAAGTACCTAGGGTAAAACACTTGAAGGAATGTTAGTCAAAGTGCTCAGAAACCACAGGATCAACATCTGGTACCAACAGTATTTAAGTGGATAATTTAGTTAACGATGAATAATCCCCATTCCACACCAAGGTTTGTGGAAGGTTCTGGCTGGTAAATGCTAAAGAGAGGCGGCTGGAATATCTTTTTTTGGAGATGGATATTACCGTGCACACAATTCTTGTGAATGTTGACATCTTGCTAAATTAAGTGCTTACATAAAGTTAAATGAAAATTAAATACAAGGAGGTGTTTTCAATGCAACAGTTGTCAGATAACCGTAACCACATTTTAAATTTCATTGGTGCTGAGAATTGGTAGCTTCACATCTGATAGTTAAATCCTCTGTCTCTCCGAAGGAGTTCACTCCCCTGGGCCTTATTCCACATTGAACACAGATTCAGAACCATCAGACCTTTTGCATTATTTATGACTAGATAGGTAGGAAGGTGTGGTTCCCCAAGCCCTCTCCTCCAATAAAAATTAAAAAACCATCAGGTTATCCCTCAACATTGTGTGAAAGAACAGGGCAGGGTGAATCCTATATTTTATAATTTAGAAGCTGATTGATTTCTCTGGTGTCTGTATAACTCCCTTTGCCTGGAAATATTTCCACTGGAGTACAATATCCAACCTCCTTCATGTACATGTTAGTGTGTACCTCTTCAGTAAACTTACTGTGTCCCAGCACTATGCTGAGCACTGATCTGTCTGGAAGGCAGTACTGCCTTTACCCCAGACATTAACCAAATTCTGTTCCCCCATTTCTGACAAAATTTACCTCCTAATCCTTATCCAAAACTGCTTACAAAGTCTTGGAAACATCAAGATGTTTTATCTGATAGAGGTCTGTAACGTTACAAGAGGCATAGATAGAGCTGGCAGGCAGTGTTTCTTTCCCAGGGTTGAAATGTCTAATTGTGTTTAAGGTGACGGGGGTAAATGCAAAAGGGATGAGATGGGCAAGATTTTACGCAGAGTGTGGAGGGTGCCTGGAATGTGCTGAATGGGTGGTGGTAGAGGCAGATACATTCGGGACATTTCAGAGATGTTTAAACAGGAAATGGAAGGATATGGACGTTGTGTAGGCAGAAGAGATTAGTTTAGTTAGTCATTAGGTTACTAATTTAATTGGCTCAGCAGAACATTGTGGGCCAAAGGGCCAGTTCTGCGAGAGCAATCGAGTCTCTTCCTTAAGACCACTCTGTGGTACAGCTTTTGACACCAGTCACTGCTCAAGTCGAGAGCTGACTGACTTCAATGAAACATGTTAACATGTTTTGTTGGTGGATGTACCTCAGTTTTCTACCTTAATAAGTAGCAATGTCAAAGGGGGCTTAATCCAGCATGCAATTCCCATCAATGCTTTCCCTTTTAACTTTGTGACCTTGCAATGAAACCTCTTTACATAAACTGGGATCGCTCTATAACCTTCTGTGGAGGTACAGTGGCAATCCTGGTTACTCCACAGAAGGGGGGGGGGGGTGTAATTTCTATGTCTGAAGACTGTGGTTCTCCTCATTCCAGACATTCAAGGGGAAAACTCTGTGTATCGTATGAAGGAAGTTATGTTTCACTGGAGGATAAAATTAATCTGAGGCATATCTGCAGTCTTAAGGAAGATATTAGGCAAAAGAGCCCATGGCAGAATATTGAATTGGAGCAGAGAGTTGCCCTGGTGTCTTGGCCAATATTGATCCTTTAATCAATATTTCTAAAAGACTATCTGGTTGTAATAACTTTGCTCTTTGTGGGAACTTATGATACATAAACTCACAGCCAAGATTCCTACATAGGAAGTGTAATCACAATTGTAAAATACTTCATAGGCTGTAAAGTGCTTTGGCATGTAGACACCATATGCACTGTGTTACTCAGAACTGAAACTGCTTTCATTTTGGACAATGAATAATCAGCACACTGCCTATAAACTGGTTGGAACGTGATCTAATTGCCAGCCATTAATGTTGTTGACTATCCTTCACCAAATTCTTGCAGTTAAAAGGAGTGAGTACCCTGGAGACCGATTGCAGGCAAATTTTAAACAGTGGCATGGATGTAAAGAGCACATATGTCACGGAAGTGTGTAAACCTGCTGCCCAATGACTTCTATGCAGAATCAGAATCAGGTTTAATATCACAGGCATATGTCGTGAAAATTGTTTTGCGCCAACAGTGCATTGCAATACATAAAAATAAAAACTATAACTTACATATGAAATATACACACACACACACACACACACACACACATATATATATATATATATAATATATAATATTAAATAAGTAGTGCATCAAAGGGCAAAAAAGTGAAAAAAATACTGAAGTAATGTTATCACGAGTGAATCTGCAGATGCTGGAAATAAATAAAAAAGCACAAAATGCTGGCAGAACTGAGCAGGCCAAGCAGCATCTATGGGAGGAGGTATTAATGATGATTCGGGCCGAAACCCTTCATCAGGAGTGAAGTAACATGGGATGGTCGAGGGGGGTTAAGAAGTGGGGGGAGGGATAAAGTAGAGAGCTAGGAAGTGATAGGCTGGAGGGAAATGGGCTGGGGGAAGGTGGAGAATTATGGGAAATAAAAGAGAAAGAAAGGTAGGGCTGGGGGGAGATTATAGTGAGGGGGGAAAAGAGAAAGAGAACCAGACTAAAATAATAGATAGGGATGGGGGTAAGGGGGGGCAGGGGTATCATCAGAGGTCAGTGAGTTGAATGTTCATACCGGCAGGTAGGAGGCTACCTAGGCGGGAGATCAGGTATTGCTCCATTGACCTGTATGTGGCCTCATCTTGACGGTAGAGGAGGCCGTGGACAGACATGTTGGAGTGGGAGTGGTCTGTGGAATTGAAGTGTGTGGCCACAGGGAGATCTCGCCACTGTTGGAGGACCGAGCGCCGGTGTTCGACGAAACGTTCTCCCAGTCTGCGGCGGGTCTCCCCAACGTATAAATGGCCACATCGGGAGCACCGGATACAGTATATCACCCCAGTTGACTCGCAGGTGAAGTGGTGCCTCAACTGAAAGGACTATCTGAGGCCTGGGATGGTGGTGAGGGAAGAAGTGTGGGGGCAGGTGTAGCACTTCTTCCGTTTGCAGGGATGAGTGCCCAGAGGGAGGTCCGTGGGGAGGGATGGGGAGGATGAATGGACAAGGGAGTCGCGTAGGGAGCGATCCCTGTGGAAAGCTGAGAGTGGGGGGGGGGGGGGAAGATATGGCTGGTGGTGGGATCACATAGGAGGTGGCGGAAGTTACAGAGGATTATGCGTTGGATCTGTAGGCTGGATCTTTTAAAGAAAGGAGCTTCTCTTCGTCCACTATCAACTCTGCCCTCCATCGCATCTCCCGTATTTCATGCACCTCTGCCTTCACCCTATCCCCCTGCCAGCCCACCAGGAATAGAGTCCCCCTGGTCCTCACCTATTACCCTACCAGCCTACAGATCCAACGCATAATCCTCTGTAACTTCCATCACCTCCTACGGGATCCCACCACCAACCACATCTTCCCCTCCCCCCCACTCTCAACTTTCCACAGGGATCACTCCCTAAGCGACTCCCTTGTCCATTCATCCCCCCCCATCCCTCCCCACTGACCTCTCATCCCTCATCACTCATCCCTGCAAACTGAAGAAGTGCTACACCTGCCCCCACACTTCTTCCCTCACCACCATCCCAGGCCCCAGACAGTCCTTTCAGGTGAGGCAACACTTCACCTGCGAGTCAACTGGGGTCTTATACTGTATCCGGTGCTCCCGATGTGGCCATTTATACGTTGGGGAGACCCGCCGCAGACTGGGAGACCGTTTCGCTGAACTCCGGTGCTCAGTCCTCCAGTAGTGCCTGGATCTCCCTGTGGCCACACACTTCAATTCCACAGACCACTCCCACTCCAACATGTCTGTCGATGGCCTCCTCTACCGTCAAGATGAGGCCACACACAGGTCAATGGAGCAATACCTGATCTCCCGCCTAGGTAGCCTCCTTCCTGTCGTCATGAACATCCAACTCACTGACCTCCATTGATACCCCTGCCTCCCCCTTACCCCCATCCCTATCTATTATTTCAGTCTGGTTCTCTTTCTCTCTCTTTTTCCCCCCTCACTATAATCTCTCCCCAGCCCTACCTTTCTTTCTCTTTTATTTCCCATAATTCTCCACCTTCCCCCAGCCCATTTCTCTCCAGCCTATCACTTCCCAGCTCTCTACTTTATCCCTCCCCCCACTTCTCATCCACCCCCTCAATCATCCCATGTTACTTCATTCCTGATGAAGGGTTTCGGCCCGAAATGTCATTATTACCTCCTCCCATAGATGCTGTCTGGCCTGCTGAGTTCTGCCAGCATTTTGTGTTTTTTACTGAAGTAATGTTCATGGGTTTATTGTTCATTCTAAAATCTGATGGTGATGGGGAATAAACAGTTCCTGAATACTGAGTGTGTGGTTTCAAGCTTCTGTACCTCCTCCTTGACGGCAGCAATGAGGTGAGGGCATGCCCTGGGTGATGGGCGTCCTTAATGATGGGTGACGACTTTGTGGGACATCCCCTTTTGAAGGTGCCCTTGGTGCTGGCGAGGCTAGTGCCCATGATGGAGTTGGTTGAGTTTGCAAACTTCTGCAGCTTTTCCTTATATCAGACAGACAAAGAAGGGGATGCTAAGCCAGAGCAGACAATTTTAAAAAGAGGACCCTCCTAAGTTTGGCCAAAGCTGGGAATTCCAGAGTGTGTTGAATATGGACAGTAGATAACACAGTAGTAAAGATTGCAGCAAAGGGAGAGAACATAGCATGTAGGACACAGAACATAGAAATATTTTCTATGTACTACAAAATGGCAGTGAAGATTAGAGTGTAGATAGAGATCATAGAGCATAGGCCCTGTGATTCATGTTCCATATTCAATGTTCTATGTTCTGTTCCATGTCCTATGCTCTATGTCCTACAACGTGTCTATGAAGATCGGAGAGCGATTGGAGGGGGGGCGCTGGGGGAGATCTACAAGATTGAAGCATTGAGGAAATCTTCAAAAGACTGCTTCCATCATTATAGACCAAAAACATGCCCTCTTCTCTTTGCTACCATCAAGGAGGAGGTACAGGAATCTGAAGAGAGACACACTCAACGTTTTAAGAACAGCTTCTTCCCCTTCACCATCAGATTTCTGAATGAACAACAAACCCATGTAAACTGCTTCACTATATTTTTCTATTTTTTCTCCTTTTGTACTATTTAGTTAAATATACACACACAAACATTTTTTATTGTAATTTACAGTTTTTTAATTATTATGTATTGCATTGCACTGTAGCCACAAAGACAACAAATTTCACAACGTACAATATGCCAGTGATATTAAGCCTGATTCTGAAGTTACCAGTCTGAGGACTAGAAATTCAAATGAGATGGATGTTAACATAGAACATAGAATATATAAATCCACAGCAGATTACAGGCCCTTGGGCCCACAATGTTGTGCTGAGCATGTAACCTACTCTAGAAACTGCCTAGAATTACCCTAGCGCATAGCCCTCTGCTTTTCTAAGCTCCATGTATCTATCTAAGAGGCTCTTAAAACCCACTACTGTTTCTGCTTCCACCACCATTGCTGGCAGTACCTTCCGTGCACCCACCACTATCTGTGTGAAACAGGTACCCCTGATATCCCTATGGTACCTGTTTCCAAGCACCTTAAACCTGTGTCCCCCTTGTGGCAACCATTTCAGCCCTGGGAAAAAGCCTCTGACTATCCACACGATCAATGCCTCTCATCATCTTATACACCTCTATCAGGTCACCTCTCATCCTCCATCGCTTCAATGAGAAAAGGCCAAGTTTGCTCAATCTATTCTCATAAGGTACGCCCTCTTAAGCCAGAGGAATTTACTGAAAGAGGTATTGGCTCGTGAGTGGGTCTATAAAATATATAATCTTTCTAGCTGACAGTAACATTTAGTGACAGTGATACTGGGCATAGAATCATAGACTAATACAGCATGGAGGCATCCACTGAGACTGTGCTGGCCCAATCATCCATTTACACACCAGCCCTACAATAACCCTGTTTTCTATTCTTCTCACACTCTCATTAACTTCCCTGACATTCTAGCACTCACCTACACACCCAGGGCAAATGTCTACTCTTGAATTACCCTAGCAACCCACACACTTCTGAGAGGTGGGAGGTTCCCACAGCTTCCTGTAAGGAGTTTCTACGTTCTCCCCGTTATTGTGTGGGCTTCCTCCCACAGCCCAAAGATGGACCAGTTGGTAAGTTAATTGGTCTTTGTAAATTGTCCTGTGATTAGGCTAGGATTGAATTGGGGGATTGCTGGCTAGTGCGACTCAAAGGGCCAGAAGGGCCTTCTCCATGCTGTATCTCAATAAATAGAAACTGGAGCACCCGGAGGAAACCTGTGTGGCCACAAGACGAATATGCAATCACTGAGAGACAGCAGCTAAGGTCAGGATTGCATCCAGGAACTCTGGCGCTATGAAGGCTTCAGCATTACTACTCACGCCAACCATCTACAAACGGAGGGGAGCTGACTTAAAAAGCTGCTTTGCAAGGTGATTCTGTGTCTTTAAATAAACAGTCCTCAGTATCATGTGGTAATAGCTAGCAATTACAACTGTGGGAGAAAACAGGCAGCCATGTCAGAAAACATGTTTCAAATCTGTTTCCTTCTAATTATGATCCTATAACTGAAGGCCGGTAACACTATTCTGTTAGTTTATAGTTAGAAGTAGTACACCAAGGGTTAATTCAACCACAGAACAATTAATCTGAACACCCAGTTATAATTATGTTGAGGGAAAAGTACCGTTTATTTTAATTCAACAAGCTTTTTCAAAGAGTTGCTGATCCTTTGGAGGGAGATTCCACATTACACAGCTGAATGTTCTGCCCTGTGGCAAAAGTCTTTTCTCCCTACCTGTCCCACAAAGCATCAGAATTTTAAAGGGACCTTCCCCAGCTAACCTGCAATCAAACCTCTTCACCAGTCTAACTCCCTCTGTCCTTTTATATTTAAAATGTCAACCTTTCAAGTATAAGTAAGAGTTTAGGGCATGGATCACTTTGTGGAATTATGACATTTTACCCATTAGTGATTGCAGGAGGTCCAGGACAGGCTACTCAATGTTTTGATTTTCCTTTGTTTGAGACATGATAGTGTGGGAGGGAGTAAAGGGGGAGGAGTAGCATTACTAGTCAGGGTATGGCAATGCACAGACAGGTCAGACGGGAGAGCTTGTCTACTGAGGCAATATGGGTGGAAATGGGGATTAGAAAAGGGATGACCACATTAATGGGATATTATAGACCAATAGTCAGTGGAAATTTAAAGGAGCAAATTTCTAGAGAGATTGCAAACTGCTGTAAGAATTTTAATACTGTAATAGTAGATGGTTTTAATTTTACACATATTGAATTGGACTCTCATACCATAAAATGGTTGGGTGGGATAGAGTTTGTCAAATATGTTCAGAAAAGATTCCTTAATCACTGCATAGAGATACCAACTAGAGTGAGTGTGATACTAGATCTCCTAATAGGGAATGAGACAGAGCACTTGACAGAAGTTTACATCTAATGATAATAACGCCATTGGTTTCAATATAATTATGGAGAAGGATAGATCTGGTCCTTGGGCTAATATTCTAAATTGGAGAAAGGTCAATTTTGATGGTATCAGGCATGATCTAGCAAGTGTGGATCAGGACAGGTTATTTTCTGGCAAATGAATGCTTGGTGAGGGGAAGGCCTTCAAGAATAAAATTTTGAGAATACAGAGTTTTATATGTTCTTGTCAGAATAAAAGTCAAGGATTACAGGTTTACAGAACCTTGGTTTTTGAGATATATTAAGGTCCTGGTTAAGAAGAAGGAGGAGGAGTTACAAAAGCATAGTAGACAGGAAGGAACAAATGAGGTACTTATGGAGAACACTTAAGAAAGGAATCAGGAAGGATAAAGAAGGCATGAAATTGCTTTAGCAGACAAGGTGAAAGAAAATCCCAAGGGCTTCTACAGATATATTGAGCAAAAGGATTGCAAGAGACAAAATTGATCCTCCTGTTAAGATCAGAGTGGTTATCTATGCATGGAGCTTCAAGAGATGGAGATGGAGGAGATCTTAAATAAATTTTTTGCATCTGTATTTACTTGAGAGATGGACACTGAGTCTATAGAAGGGAGGCAAAGCTGCAATGAGGTCATGGACCATTTACAGATTACAGAGGAGGAGGTGTTTGTTTTCTTGAGACAAATTAGGGTGGATAAATCCCCAGAGCATGACAAGTTTCCCCTTGGGTCTTGTGGGAGGTTATTGAAGAAAAGACAGTTAAATCGTCTTTAGCAATGAGTGAGGTGCCAGAGGTTAGGAGGATAGCTAAAAGTTGTTCCGTTGTTTAAGGAAGACTCTGAACAAAAGCTGGGTAACTATAGGCCTGTGAGCTTGACACCAGTGCTGGTAAAGTTATTGGAAGGTATTCTAAGGGATCGGATATACAAAGACTGATTAGGGGTAGTCAACCTGGCTTTGTGCATAGTAGGTTGTGACTAACTAATCTTAGAATTTTACAAGGAAGCTACCAGGAAAGTTGATGAAGGAAAAGCAGTGGATGTTGTCTACATGGACTTTACCTGACAAGGTCCCGCTTGAGAAGTTGGTCAAGGAAGTTCAGTTGCTTGGCACTCAGGATGAGGTAGTAAATTAGATTAGATATTGGGTTTTTGGGAGAAGCTAGTGAGTGGTGTTAGATGGTTGCCTCTGGTTGGAGCCCTGTGACTAGTGGTGTGCTGCAGGGATCAGTACTGGGTCGGTTGACATCTATGTCAATGATCAAGATGATAATGCAGTAAACTGCATCAGTAAATTTGTAGAAGACTCCAAGATTAAGGGTGTAATAGACAACAAGGAAGGCCATTAAAGCTTGTGGCAGAATCTGGACCAGCTGGAAAAAAATAATCTTAAAATGGCAGATGGAATTTAATGCCGACACGTGTGAGGGGTTACACTTTGGAAGGAACAACCAGGGTAGGCCTTACACAGTGAGTGTTAGGGCATTGAGGAGTGCTGTGGAATGAAGGGATCTGGGAATACAGATTCATAATTCCTTAAAAAAGGCATCACAGGTAGATAGGGTCGTAAGGAGAGTGTTTGGCACATTGGCCTTCATAAATCAAATTACTGAGTACAGGAGTTGGGATGTTATGTTGAAGTTGTATAAAATGGTGGTGATGCCTAATTTGGAGTATTGCATGTAGTTCTGGTCACCTATGTACAGGGAAAATATCAATAAAATTTAGAGGACATTTACAAGGATGTTGCCATGAGTTAAAAGGAAAGGCTGAATAGGTTAGGACTTTATTCCCTGGAACATAGAGATTTGATGGAGGTATACAAGATTATGAGGGGTATAGATAGGATTAACTCAAGCAGATTTTTTTTTTCCACTGAGGTTGGGTGAGACTAGAATTCGAGGTCATGGCTTAAGGGAGAAAGGTGAAATGTCTAAGGGGAACGTGAAGAGGAATTCCTTCACTCAGGGCGATGAGAGTGCAGAACAAGTTGCCAGCGGAAGTGTAGACTCAAGATTGACTACATGTAAGAGAAATTTGCATAGGTACGTGGATGGAAGGGGTATGGAGTGCTATGGTCCAGGAGCAGTTTGATGGGACAAGGCAGATTAATAGTCCAGCATGGACTAGATGGGCTGAAGTGCCTGCTCTGCATTGAGGTCTTCTATTACTCTACGATTCTATGCCAGTTGAAACTTCCATATTATCCCCACCTCATCAGTCACATTCTACTAAGTCCCCCTGAAGATTCTTTAAGTTATAGTCATAGAATACTACAGCACAGTAGGTCCACTGCTCCATGCCAACTAACGTTCCCAGGAATGTTAATCCCATTTGCCTGTGTTCGGCCTGTATCCATGGTCTTTTAAATGTTGTTATTGTGAGAACGTTGCCCCTTATGTTCCTATTAAATCCCGCCTTGTCATCTAATTCCTACACCCTCATGTTCTTGATTACTCAACCTTGGGAAAAAGGCTCTGCCTATTCATCCCATCTATCCTCCTTGTGATCTCGTACACCTCTATTATATCTCTCGTCATTCTCTTACACTTCAGTGAATAAAATCTCAGCCTGCTCATCTTCTCTGCAATATATAGTTCCTCGAGTCCCTGCACCATTCTTGGAAATACCCTCTGCGCTCTTTCCGGCTTTGAGCAAGTTTGCTCAACACATGTGCCCAGAATTGGCTGGAGTTGGAGGATAAGCAGTCTTATGAAAATTTATCTCCATCATTTGAACTAAAACTAGAAAAGATCACAACTCTGTTGAAGAGATCTTGTTGTGTATGAAGTATAAAGTGGCTATCTCGTTTTTGACGTTAGCGACTTCTTAAAAGCTGCAAAGCACTTTGAGACACCCTGATATAATGAAAGCTGTTATATGAATGCTAGTCTTTCTTTTTATTCAGCAGTCTTACTTAAGAAAACCACGGATCCCTTCTCATTTTGCCCTGACATCTCGAAATATTTTTTTGCAGCTACTTCAGTTCTCTTTGTTCCTGCACCATCTTTAAGGTCAAATCATTTCATTTATGTTTCCTCTTTCCAATCTTATCATACTTTCTTCCCATTAATTTTATCTGCCTCATGTTGACTTATTCTACCAGTCTCTATATCAGTTTAAATTCTTTACTATTCTCATCATTGTGTCCTACATTTGTCAGTTCTGTGTCATTTCCAGCCTTTGAAATTATTCTCCCTGTATTGGAGACTAAGCTTTTAATGTATCAGGAAGATGGGTGACCCCTCTGACCAGTTTCTCTCATCATCATCTGATTTCCATATCTTAACCAATACTTTATCTATTTGTAATCACCACTTTCATTCCACAGTCCTTGATTTTTCTAAATGGTCTATTATGTGACACTTTACTAATCATCTTCTGAAACGCCACGTGAAAACCATCAAATCAACAATCCTCACTAGCCCTTTCCATTGTGTTAACATATTCAGTGAAACACAATCTGCCATTGACAAATGCATGCTGGCTCTTATGAATTAATTCAATTTTTTCTGATAGTTAATTAATTTTTTTTCTGGATTGCTAAACCTATCTCTGAACAATTCTTACACTACCAGTGGTTTGTAGATGCTGGGTTTGTTCAGGACTCTAATTTAGTTTCCTGGCAACAGTTCGGCATCTGAGGAGGATTGGAAAATTGTTGCCAAAGCCTGTACAATTTTCACCTTTCCTCAGCAAACTAAGATTCATCTCATTCAAACTGGGTGACATTTTCACTTTGAACATTGCCAGTCTTTTAACCAGAGATTATTTATCTAATTCCATCCTACCCAACATCTCTCCTACTGTGATGTTGGTAATATCCTCTTCTGTGCAGATAGAATCAAAGCCAAGAATTCCTCATATTAGACCTTATTTGGCCCTACTCTTTGACAGAAAATCAAAATAAAATTGTTGGTTCTGGAAGTCTGAATTAAAACTAGAAAATGCTGAAAAAGTACTCAACAGGTCTGGCAATGTCTGTGCAAAGAGAAACAGGTCTGCTGAAGGATTTTCATCCTGAAATGTTAAATTAGTAATGCTTTCCGCAGATGTTGGTGAACTCCCTGCTCCACAACTATTCCATTCTGTGCATTTTTCCACACTCTGCAGTGATGTTAAAGGATTCAGTGATGCACAGAGGATTGGGGTGATTAGTTCACAATGATTGAACAAGTGCATTGAATGCATTGAGTACTCGTCAGGAAGTCATGATGCAGCTTTATATAGCTTTGGTTAGTCCATATCTGGCGTATTGCATTCAATTCTAGTCACCCCCATTATAGGAACGATGTGGGTGGCTGGATCAGATAAAGAGATTCATGGTCTGATCAGGGACAGTCAGCATGGCTTTGTGAAAGGCAAATTGTGTCTAACAAGCCTGATAGAGTTCTTTGAGGAGGTGACCAGGCATAGAAATGAGGGTAGCAGTGGATGTGAGCTACTTGGATTTTAGTAAGGCATTTGACAAGGTTCCACACGGTAGGCCTGTTCAGTAAGTCAGAAGGCATGGGATCCAGGGAAGTTTGGCCAGGTGGATTCAGAATTGGCTTGCCTGCAGAAAGCAGAGGGTTGTGGTGGAGGGAGTACATTCAGATTGGAGGGCTGTGACTAGTGGTGTCCCACAAGGATCGATTCTGGGACCTCTACTTTTCGTGATTTTTATTAATGACCTGGATGTGGGGGTAGAAGAGTGGGTTGGCAAGTTTGCAGATGACACAAAGATTGGTGGTGTTGTGGATAGTGTAGAGGATTGTCAAAGATTGCAGAGAGACATTGATAGGATGCAGAAGTGGGCTGAGAAGTGGCAGATGGAGTTCAACCCAGAGAAGTGTGAGGTGGTACACTTTGCAAGGACAAACTCCAAGGCAGAGTACAAAGTAAATGGCAGGATACTTGGTAGTGTGGAGGAGCAGAGGGATCTGGGGGGACATGTCCACAGATCCCTGAAAGTTGCCTCACAGGTAGATAGGGTAGTTAAGAAAGCTTATGGAGTGTTAGCTTTCATAAGTCGAGGGATAGAGTTTAAGAGTTGTGAGGTAATGATGCAGCTCTATAAAACTCTGGTTAGGCCACACTTGGAGTACTGAGTCCAGTTCTGGTCGCTTCACTATAGGAAGGATGTGGAAGCATTGGAAATGGCACAGAGGAGATTTACCAGGATGCTGCCGGGTTTAGAGAGTGTGGATTATGATCAGAGATTAAGGGAGCTAGGGCTTTACACTTCGGGGAGAAGGAGGATGAGAGGAGACATGATAGAGGTCTACAAGATATTAAGAGGAATAGATAGAGTGGACAGCAAGCGCCTCTTCCCCAGGGCACCACTGCTCAATATAAGAAGACATGGCTTTAAGGTAAGGGGTAGGAAGTTCAAGGGGGATATTAGAGGAAGGTTTTTTACTCAGAGAGTGGAGTGGTTGATGCATGGAATGCACTGCCTGAGTCAGTGGTGGAGGCAGATACACTAGTGGAATTTAAAAGACTACTAGACAGGTATATGGAGGAACTTAAGGTGGGGGTTATATGGGAGGCTGGGTTTAAGTGTCAGCACAACATTGTGGGCCCAAGGGCCTGTACTGTGCTGTACTATTCTATGTTCTAAATCAGCAGAAGAGAAAGAAATAGAAGAGATGTGACTGAGAGCTCTGCCAGCTCTGGTGAAAGGAAGTCACAAGTAAGGATGAAAGAAAATATCAGGTCATTCGAGCAGACACCATGTAATGCAATAGAGTCAAGGTGGGAAAAACAAGCAAGGTGGGAAAAAGTATGATGGAGCTTCATAAAGCTCTGGTTAGGCCACACCTGGAGTATGGTATTCAATTCTAGATGTTCCATTATGGAAAGATATGGAAGCTTTGGAGAAGGTGCTGTAGAGATTGACTAGGGTACTGAATGGATTACAGGACATGCTAATAGGAGGGATTGGACAAATTTGGTTTATTTCTTCCGGAGTGAGAGAGGCTGAGGAGAGACTTGATTGAGGTTTGCATCATTATGAGAGGTATAGATAGAGTAGACAGCCAGTATGATTTTCCAGCGTCAAAATGTTTGATACTAGAGGAGATGCATTTAATGTGAGAGGAGTGAAGTTCAAACATAATATGTGGGGCAAATGTTTTTTACATGAGAGTGGTGGGTGCCTGGATCGTGTTGTCAGGGTTGCTGGTGGAGACAAATCGGACAGGCAGCCTAAGAGGCTCTTAAATAGGCACATGAATGTGCAGAGAATGGAGGGATAGGGACATTGTGTAGGCAGAAGGGATTAGTTTAGTTAGATATTTAATTACTAGTTTAATTAGTTTAGCACAGCATCATGGCCATAAGGCCTGTTCCTATTCTGTACTGTTCAATGTTCTGTGTTCTGTTGTTGCTTATTCGTAGAATCCACATGGCCAGAGACATCAACAAAGGGAATATTCGGTCAGTCATAAGGTCATACAGTCTGGAAGCAGACCACTCTCCCACCACATTCATCCGAACAGTGGACACCCACCCCTAATCATTCCAACTTCCATACTTGGTCCATAGTCCTTCATGCCTGGGTGATCATCTAGGCACCTCTGAAATGCTTTTAGCAACTATAAAAGTTGGTAAACACTATGTATTTCAGGTACTCACCACTCTGAGTGAAAAACACGTCCTTAGATTCCATCAATATCTCTTATTCTTTACCTAAATATATACCATCTAGTTTTATTCACCTCAAATAAAGGGAAAATTTTCATGAGGTTTACTCTATCTGCACCCTTCATAATTTTATAAACATCAGTCATGTCCCCAATAACTTTCATCACTTTCGGGAAAACAGATCTCATCTCTCCACTCTTTCCATGTACCTGTCCCGGGTGAGATCCTGGTGAATCTTCTCTGAACTATCTCCAACACTATCACATTCTTTCTACAGTGTGGTGACCACAACGGCACAGTGTCCTCCAGCTCAGGTGTGTTCACTAGTATCTTTCAGGAAGGAATCTACCATCTTTATTTAGTTTTGTGATAAGCCATTCCTAGCCACAGCAATTCTTACAATCACGAAGTTGAGGGGCAATTAGGGTTTGACAATAAATGGTGGTTGTGCCAGCATTAGCCACATCATGTGAGCAGATCAGTAAAAATGAAACATAAAATTGACTTCAACTGTCTGAGATTCATATAGTGCAGAAATGGACTCATTGACCCACTTTGTTCATGGTGATCATCAAGAACCCTTCTATTCTAACGATATACTGTACATAGACTGTCCTCCTCTTCAATGCTATCCTTACCAAGGTATATGTTTAGATATGATGATCCTGATATATGTTGCAACCAAATCATACAAATATAAATATGATTGTTAAGGACAAGTCGAAGTAGTTCCAAATGAGAAAATCTGCAGATGCTGGAAATCCAAGCAACACACACAATATGCTGGCAGCATCTATGGAAAAGAGAACAGTCGATGTTTCAGGCCAAGACCCTTCTTCAGGACTGGAGAAAGAAAAGATGAGGAGTCAGAGTTAGAAGGTGGGGACAGGGGAGGAAGAAACACAAGGTGATAGGTGAAACCGGGAAGAGAGGTGGGAGGGAAAGGTGAAAGAGCTGGGAAGTTGATTGGTGAAAGAGATACAGGGCTGGAGAAGAGGAAATTTCATAGGGAAGGACAGAAGGCCATGGAAGAAAGAAAAGGGGAGGAGAACCTAAGGGAGGTGATTGGCAGCTAAGGAGATAAGATGAGAGAGGGAAAAGGGAATGTGGAATCTTGAAGGGGAGGCCATTACACTTCCCACTCCTATTCTGACATGTCCATCCATGGCCTCCTCTATTGTTGTGATGAGACCACACTCCAATTGAAGGAGCAACACCTTATATTCCATCTGGAATATAAGCCTAATGGCATGAACTTTGATTTTTCAAAATTCTGGTAATGCCCCTACTCTCTCTCAGCATTCCCCATCCCCTTTTCCCTCTCTCACTTTATCTCCTTACCTGCCCATCGTCTCTCTCTGGTGCTCCTCTCCCCTTTTCGTTCTTCCATGGACTTCTATCCTCTCCTGCTAGATTCCCCCTTCTCCAGCCCTTTATCTCTTTCACCAATTTACTTCCCAACACTTTACTTCACCCTTCCCCCTCACAGTTTCACCTATCACTTTGTGTTTCTCCCTCCCCATTCCATCACCTTCTAACTCTGACTTCTCATCTCTTTTTCTCCATTCCTGCTGAAGGGTCTTGGCCTGATATGTTGACTGTACTTTTTTCCATAGATACTGCCTGACCTGGTGAGCTCCTCCAGCATTTTTTGTGTGTTTTTCAAAGTAGTTCCAAAACCTTTCCAAAACATGGCCTCTTTGAAAGGGAAGTGTCACTCGACTCCCTAATGCATGAAGCTCCTGTTGTGGGTTCAGTATTTGCTTGCTATCTGTTGTTGTTCTTGGGAAGACTGCGGTAAAGATATTTTTCAGGTCCTGCAAGGAGGACAAGTTGCACTCTTTTTGGCCGAGCAGCAAGGAACAGACAGAAGCTGGTGAGGGGGAGGGCTGGAGATGTTGTCGGTGATTATGTACATCTGCTGGTGTCTCTCCCTCAGCAGTGAATGTTGTGGGTTTAGGAGGGGGGACTGTGGATTCTGTAGACAGTACATTCTGCAGTCATTGGTGGTGAATGTTTAAACCAGTGGATGAGGTGTTGATCAATCAATTTGCCTTGTCCTTGATCTTCAGAAGCTTCCTCTATCTCCAACATCAAAGTCGCTTCTGATTGGCAAGACTCCAATTCATTACATAACTTGTTAGCACATAATAATCATCTGTGGCTGGGTCATCAGAGTCTCAATTTAAGTGTTGCATTGCCCAACTTAAATGTTTTTTTTAAAGTAAAGAAAATTGTGCTTTCATTTATTTGCCTTAACATTAGAAATCATTTCCTGACTACCAGGTTTACGAGGACTGGTTCTAGCAAACAGAAATCTTGGCTTTCTTCTGTTCTTAATATTACTAGAATCAGATGTATATGGGAAACTCTTACACTTTGTGCTGACATTTTAAATGAAACATCCTCCATATTCTCAGTTGTGCAGAAATAAATAACAAGGGACTGAATAAGAGATCTTGGGAAAGTCAATAGTGTAATATCTCTGGTCTGATCTTAACTAGATTTAGTATTTGTGGGATAAGTATGGTAGCCTTAATAGATCTTAATTATCTTCAGTATTCCTGGGTAGGTTTGGAAACCTTACAGTTCTGGATTACATTCTTATGATTCATGGAACCATTTAATTCACAATGTCATACATCATAGAACCATAATCACACCAGATTCTTTATGTGAAAGAGACACACAGACTGTATGATGCCCCCAGGTGCCAAGGATGTCTTGGATTGGGTCCAAAGGGGGAGGGTGAACAGCTGGAAGTCATGGTGCACATCAGTACAGGGAGGAGGTTCTGAAAAGAGAAGATAGGAAGAAAGCTGAAAAAGCAAGATATCCGGAGTAGGAATTCCTGGAATACTGCCTGTGCCATGTGCCAGTGTGGGTAAGAGTATGATGATTTGGCAGATGAATGCCTGGCTGAAGAATTGGTGCAAGAGGCAAATGGTTTCAGATTTCTGGATCATTGGGATCATTGGGGAAGGTATGACCTACACAAAAAGGACAGGTTGGACCTGAGTTTGAGGGGGGACCAATATCCTTACAGGCAGGTTTACTAGAGCTGTGGAGAAACTAATCTGGCAGGGGAATGGGAGCCGGAGTGATAAGGCTGGGGATGGGACAGTTTGTGTACATTTAGGTGCAGTGTGTAGTGAAAATGTGAGGAAGGACAGGCAGATAAGGCAAAATTGCAGTCAGTGGGATGAGTTAAAGTGCAACAGGGTGTCAGGATACTGGAGCAGGGATCCAATTGCAGACCCAGTACTGTGCACACAGTGATATTAATTGAGTAAAAAAAATCCCAAGTTGTAAACACAGTCAGCGTCAAAGTTCAGGCAGAGATTAAAACATCCAGAGAAATCCAGAAACCAGAATGAGGAAACAGGCAGAGTCGATATTCAGATGGACAGAATACAGATACAAATGCTGGAGAGGCTCAGGAAAATTCACTGGCACAATCTGGCAACAAACAGGTGAAAACACAGGACTGAAATACACTGAGTAATAAACAGAGAGGCAGATGATAGGTGGAGCACAATGAGACACAGGAGGCAACAAAACAGGTAATAATGGGAAACGGGTGAGAGCAGAGTACTCAGTGATACAGGCGCCGGAGTAGATCAGGAGCGGGGACAGGAGCACATGGCAATACAAAACCACAGACTGACAGCTGGGGGGAAACACACAAAAAGACAGAGTTCAACTGGAGGTACTGACACAGGGAGCCAAAATTGAAGAGGGTGATGAATCCAGGACTGAAGGTGTTACATTTAAATGTACACAGTATACAGAATAAAACGGATGATCTTGTAGTGCAGTTAGAGATCGGTGTGTATGGTGCTGTGGGCATTGCTGAGTTGTGGCTAAAAGATGATCGTAGTTGGGAGCTTAACATCCCAGGATATGCACTGTATCGAAAGGATAGTCAGGTAGGCACATAGGATAAGGTGGGTCTGTTGGTACGAAAGGAAACAAACCCTAAGAAGAAGGTGACTTATGATCAGAAAATGTAGAATCCTTGTGGATAGAGTTATGAATCTGCAAGGGTAAAGAGACCCTTATGGGAGTTATATTCAGGCCTCTGAACAGTAGCCAGGATGTGGGCTACAGATTACAATGGGAGATAGAAAAGGCATGTAAAAAGAGCAATGTTATGATGGTCATGGGGGAATTTCAATATGCAGGTATTTTGGGGAAATTGCATTGAAACTGGATCCTAAGAGAGGGAATTTGTAAAATGCCTATGAGATGACTTTTTAGAGCAGCTTGTGGTTGAGCCCACTAAGGGTTAGGCAATTCTGGCTGGGTGTTATGTAATGACCTAGATTTGATGAGGGAACTTAAGATAAAGGAACCTATTGGAGGTAGTGATCATAATATGATAGAATTCACCCCGCAATTTGAAGAGAAGAGACTAAAGTCAGATGTATCAATATGACAGAAGAGTAAAAGGAATTATAGTGGCATGAGAGGGGAGTTAGCCAAAATTGAGTGGAAGAGGATACTAGCAGGGATGATGGCCCATTTTGGGGCCCCTTATCTAAGAAAAAATGTGCTGGATTTGGAGTTGCTCCAGAGATGGTTCACAAGAATGATCCCAGGAATGAAAGGGTTATCACATGAGCTTAATAGTTCTGGGCCTGCACCTGCTGGAGTTTAGAAGAATGAGGGGGAATCTCATTGAAACCTATTGACTATTGAAAGGCCTAGATAGAATGTAGCTTTAAAGTATGTTTCCTATAGTGGAGACCAGATGGTGTTGCCTCAGGATAGAGGAACCTCCATTTAGAAAAGAAATAAGGAAACATTTCTTTAACCAGAGAGTGGTGAATCTGTGGAATTCATTGCCATAATGGCTGTGCAGGCTAAGTCACTGGGTATGTGCAAGGCAGAGGCTGGTAGGTACTTGATTAATCTGGGCTTCAAAGGTTATGGGGAGAAGGCAGAAAAATGGGGTTGAGAAGGATAATAAATTAGCCTTGATTGGAATGGCTGAGCAGACTCAATGAGCTGAATAGCTTAATTCTGCTCTTATGTCTTACTGTATTCTGGTCTTGTTATGAAAAGCAAGTGCTTTGGCTTAACTTGTTCATGCAGACCAAGATGCCATTGTAATTTATTCCAATCTCCTGCATTTGGCCCCTACATCTTCAATCCATGTACTGTACCTGTCCAAATTATGATCACTAGCATGAGAACCCCATTTAATATCACTGGCATATATTTGTTGTTTTGTATCAGCAGAACAGTGCAGTACATAGAAAAGTATACAATTAAATTAAATAAGCCATGCAGAAAGAGATCAAAAGAATAGTGAGGTAGTGTACATAGGTTCATTGTCCATTCAGAAATCTAATGGCAGAAGGGATCAGAAGCTGTTCCCATAATGTTGAGTGTGTATCTTTGGGCACCTGTATCTCCTCCTTGATGGTAGCAATGAGGAGAGGACACGTACCAGGTAATGGGGATCCTGAATGATGTATGCCACTATTTTGAAAATAGAAACATAGAAAGCCTACAGCACAATACAGACCCCTTGGCGCACAAAGCTGTGCCAAACATGTCCTTACTATAGAAATTACATAGGGATACCCATAGCCCTCTATTTTTCTAAGCTCCATGTACCTATCCAGGAGTCTCTTAAAAGATCCTATCGTATCCATCTCCACCACCATTGCCGACAGCCCATTCTACGCACTCAGCTCTCCCTGTGTGAAAAAAGCTTACCCCTGACATCTCCTCTGTACCTTCTTGCAAGCACCTTAAAACTGTGCCCTTTCGTGTTAGCTTTGGGATAGAGCCTCTGACTATCCACACGATCAATGCCTCTCATCATCTTATACACCTCTATCAGGTCACCTCTCATCCTCTGTCACTCCAAGGAGAAAAGGCTGAGTTCACTCAACCTATTCTCATAAGGCATGCTCCCCAATCCAGGCAACATCCTTGTAAATCTCCTTTGCATCCTTTCTGTGGTTTCCATTTCCTTCCTGTAGTGAGGCAACCAGTACTGAGCACAGTTCTCCAAGTGGGGTCTGACCACGGTCCTATATAGCTGCAGCATTACCTTTCAGCTCCTAAACTCAATCCCACGATTGATGAAGGCCAATACACCGAATGCCTTCTTAACCACATAGTCAACCTGTGCAGCTGCTTTGAGTGTCCTATGGATTTGAACCCCAAGATCTGTCTGATCCTCCACACTGCCAAGAGTCTTGCCATTAATACTATATTCTGCCATCATATTTGACCTACCAAAATAAATCACCTCACACTTTCTTTTTATTAAGTGCAATTCTGAACAATAGCCAGATCAGAAATGCTGATCAAGTCAACCAGTTCCCTTAAAGAACTCTGATAGGCCAATCAGATGGTTCACTGCTGCTCAACGATAGAACATTAAAAAATCAGATGTACAATTAAGAAGCATTAAAAAATAGTAGAAATACTGGAGTCATGATGATCATGATGAAGTCTGCTGGAGAGACATTTATACACATGCTGTCCTGTATAATTCAGAGAGATTGAAGGATAAGGTTGCAGGGTGACAAAACGTGACTGGGGCACTTGGAACTAAAAACTAATCCCTACTGGGAGAAAACAGCACCTGATCTTTCCGCACTGTTCTCCAGCAGTTTAAGGACTAAGTCCAGCTGGAACATAACTCACAATACTTGAAAGTCAAGTATTAACCCTACCTACCAACAACTAAGCATTGCCATCCTGGTCCCCTTCATGATAGCTTATGGAGAAGCATGCAGCCTCCCTCCCAGAGATGATAGTTGTTTGTGCACTCGACTCTTGAAGGCTTGACCCCATTGTCGCAGATGTTTCCAACCACAGCATCTGGAAGGCTGTTCCAAATTCTGATAGCACAGTGAAGGAAGCTTCTATCCAGTGTGTGGGTTCTCGCATCAGGCACAGAAACAGCCTGAGCAGGCATTGATAAACTTGATTGTGTGGTGTGCCATCTCTCATAAGATGAAGGCAGCATGGCACGAAGGTCTGCAGGGCTGTGTCTGGTGTGCATGTTGTACAGCCCAGTAGCTGCAGCAACCTGTCGTCTGTGGTGTCAGCTACTGATGGCTAGCTTCTCACAAGCTGTGGCTTCATCTGCACCTGTAATCCTGAGAGCCTTTCTCTGAGTGGAATCAAGCTGGCTGAGGACACTCTGTGAGGCATTCATCCATGATAAGCAGGCATACTCCATGATACTTCGTACCTGGGCTTTGTAAACCGTGGCTCTGCCCTCTTTGTCTAGTTTGGATGCTACTTTCTGTAGAGCTCCAAGCCTTTGTCCAGCCTTGTTTGAAATAGTGGAAAGGTGTTTATCCCACACCAACATGTTGTCAATATTAACACCAAGGATTACTAGCTCCTTCTTTAAATCCAGCTTGCAGTTCTCAAACTACAGGTCGGGGGTAGATGGATTCCTCTTCCTAGACATCACCATGGCCTTGCACTTCGTAGGCTCAAAGGTGACATTCCAGTCATCTGCCCAGGCTTTCATCCTGTCAAGATCCCTGTTCAGGCCTGCTGTCACTGTATTACTCTTTCCTGCTCTAATTGGTGCAAATAGTGTGGAGTCATCAGTATACAGGTATAGCTCGTTACTGCATGTATCAACCAAGTCATCAATAAAGATGGAAAACAGAAGTTGCCCAAGTATTGAACCCTGTGGTACAGATGCATTGATGGTTGAAGAATCAGAAGCCTGACCAGAGATGACAACTTATACAGTCCGTCCATGAAGGTAGCTCTGCAGACATTTAAGCAGCTTTCCAGATATTCCTTTGGATCTCAGCGTAACACAGAGTCCATTATGCCAGACCTTCTCAAATGCTCTTTTGATATCTGATGCACTATCAATAACTCCAAAAGACTGGAAGTAGTGTAAATACTGAAAGGCTTTTATTAACAGTAAAATGGAGCACGTCCATGCTGGATGACTGTGGGTGGAGCAGTGACACAATCACCTTTATCCAGGGGTCTGTGGGAGCAGCCACAGGAGCAGTCATCAGAGGGGCGTGTCCAGACAGATATACATGGTTTAGCACAATATCCAGGGCTATGACATGCACTTCTCCACCTTTGTCCAAGAAGACTTTCCACATTTGAGATAAGGTGGTGAGGAGATCGGCTGTACTGTGATCAGGTCTAAATCCATACTGCCTACTTGAAATTAAGTTGTTACGGAGTAGGTAGTTCTGAACTTGTTTGTGGACTGCTGCTTCCATTACCTTGCTGATGACACTGAGGAAAGATATGGGGCGGTAATTTGTAGGATCACCTCTGGAATTCGGCTTGTGTACTGGTGTTACTGATGCTATTTTCCATTGTTTTGGGAATACACCTCTTGAGAAGCTTATCTGGAAGAGGCGGCAGAGAGGACTTGCAAGTTCTGCACTGCATTCCTTTAAGACCCTAGTTGGAATCTGGTCAGGGCCCAATGCTTTATCAGGTGAAAGCTGTTGCATAATTTTCCTGATGTCTTAGTTTGAAGATGATTTTGTTCAGCGAGGTGGTAGTAAGCTGCTTGGCATCTGGTGGCTGGTCATTAGCATTTGTGAGCCGACATTTATCTGCAAAAGCCCAACAGAAAACATTGGCCTAATCCTTTGCTGTTGTATGTACAGGCCCATTGTGCTCAATGACAGGGATGTCAGAGTGGCCTGTTCTTCCAGAGAAGGAGTTCACACCATTCCACCACTTCTCGCTGCTAAGGTACCCACTGGTTAAGTCATTTTTGAGTTTGATGTTATGGTTTCTTCTGGCCTGCCTCTCCGCTCAATTATAGGACTGCCTATCCCGTACAAACTTTTCCTTATTAGCAGGGGTGTTGCACTTCTTTAGATGGCAGTAGAGACGCTGTTTCTTCTTTGCTGCTTGTCTGCACTTGTCATCAAACCATACTTTGTCGCCAGTCTTCTTAGTAACAATTTTGCTGGGAATGTGAATGTCCATGGCCTCACATATAACTTGGTGCAAGCCTTCTCAGGGTCCTTGTCTTTGAGAATGCCAGATCAGTCAGTTGATGTAAGATGACCACGCATATCCCAGAAGTTGTAACATCAAATTTTACTCTTGTATGGCTGGTCACGGTAAACTGGAACATCCAACTTCACTAGCACGGCAGTATGGTCTGAAGAACCCACTTGAAACATAGTTGTTGCCTTAGCGGGTAGGACCATCATAACAAGATCAAGGATATGCTCCCCCCTTGTTGGGTCTGACACAATCTGCTGCAGACCAAATCTATCAGCTAGTTGTAGTGTGCACTGGCCAGCATTGTCAGTTGTTCTGCTGCCCAGCCAGTCTTGGTGATGGATGTTGAAGTCCCCTATAAGCATCACAGACTGTGCACTGAACTCTGTCATCTTGGGGAAGGTGTTACTGTCCTAGTATTCGAGGACGTCATCATTGGCACTAGGAGGTCAGTAGATGGCACCAATTAGTAGTTTCTGTGATTGAAGAACCATGGTGAACCACATGAGTTCAAGGTCTTTTGGATCTCTCTGAGGGTTATGGTGTATCGCAATACCCTCCAAGCAGTAAACAGCAATGCCACCTCCTGATGTTCCCTCCCGATCTCTGCGGCAACACATTGAGTAGTCAGGGATGAACTCCATCTGTCACTTCTCAGCCCAATTTTGCATCCTATCGATGTCCCACTGTAACCTCTGACAGCCCTCCACACTATCCACAACACCTCGAACCTTTGTGCCATCGGCAAATTTACTAACACATCTTCTCACTTCCTCATCCAGGTCATTTAGAAAAATCGCAAAGAGTAAGGGTCCCAGAACAGATCCCTGAGGCACACCACTTGTGACTGACCTCCATGCAGAGTATGACCCATCTACAACCACTCTTTGCCTTCTATGTGCAAGCCAGTTCTGGAGCCACAAAGCGATGTCCCCTTGGATCCCATGCCTCCTTACTCTCAATAAGCCTTGAATGGGGTACCTTATCAAATGCCTTGCTGAAATCCATATACAGTACATATACTGCTCTACCCTCATCAATGTGTTTAGTCACATCCTCAAAAAACTCAATCAGGCTCGTAATGCCTTTGACAAAGCCATGCTGACGATTTCTAATCATATTATGCCTCTCCAAATGTTCATAAATCCAGCCTCTCAGGATCTTTCCAATCAATTTACCAATGACTGAAGTAGGACTTACTGATCTATAATTTCCTGGGCTATCTCTACTCCCTTTCTTGAATAATTGAACAACATCCACAACTCTCTAATCCTCCGGAACCTCTCCCATTCCCATTAATAATGCAAAGATCATCACCAGAGGCACACTAATCTCCTCCCTCGCTTCCCACAGTAGCCTGGGGTACATCTCGTCAGGTCCCGGTGACTTATCCAACTTGATGCTTTCCAAAAGCTCCAGCACATCCTCTTTCTTAATATCTATATGCTCAATCTTTTCAGTCCACTGTAAGTCATCCCTACAATCACCAAGATCCTTTTCTTTAGTGAATGCTGAAGCTAAGTATTCATTAAGTACCTCTGCTATCTCCTCCGGTTCCATACACACTTTTCCACTGTCACACTTGATTAGTCTTATTCTCTCACATCTTATCCTCTTGCTGTTCACATACTTGTAGAAAGCCTTGGGGGATGTCCTTAATCCTGTCCACCAAGGCCTTCTCATAGCCCCTTCTGGCTCTCCTAATTTCATTCTTAAATTCCTTCCTGCTCGCCTTATAATCTTATAGATCTCTATCATTACCTAGTTTTTTGAACCTTTCTTAAGCTTTTCTTTTCTTCTTGACTAGATTTACAACAGCATTTGTACCCTACCATCCTTTCCCTGTAACATTGGAACGTACCTATGCAGAACTACACACAAATATCCCCTGAACATTTGCCACATTTCTACCATACATTTCCTTGAGAACATCTGTTCCCAATTTATACTTCCAAGTTCCTGCCTGATTGCCTCATATTCCCTCTTACTCCAATTAAACGCTTTCCTAACTCGTCTGTTCCTATCCCTTCCCAACGCTATGGTAAAGGAGACAGAATTGTGATCACTATCTCCAAAATGCTCTCCCAATGAGAGATCTGACACCACCTTTTTTGCCTCCCTCCCTGTCCTTTCTGAAACATCTAAAGCCTGACACTCTAAGTAACTAATCCTGCCCCTGAACCATCCAAGTTTCTGTAATGGTCACAACATCATATCTCCAAGTACTGATCCACACTCTAACCTCAACCTCTTTGTTCATGATACTCCTTGCATTAAAATACACACATCTCAAACCTTCAGTCTGAGCATGCCCTTTCTCTATCACTTGCCTATCCTCCCTTGTACTGTCTACAAGCTTTCTCTATTTGTGAGCCAACCGCCTCTTCCGCTGTCAGTTCAGTTCCCACTCCCTGGCAATTGTAGTTTAGACTCTTCCCAGTAGCCTTAACAAATCTCCCTGCCAAGATATTGGTCCCCCTCAGATTCAAGTGCAATCCGTCCTTTTTGCATAGGTCACTCCTGCCCCAAAAGAGGTCCCAATGATCCAGAAATTTGAATCCCTGTCCCCTGCTCCAATCCCTCAGCCATGCATTTATCCTCTACCTCATTCTATTCCTATACTCACTATCACGTGGCACAGGCAGTAATCCCGAGATTACTACCTTTGTGGTCCTGCTTCTCAATTTCTTTCCTAACTCCCCTGCTTTCAAGACCTCCTCCCTTTTCCTGCCTGTCGTTGGTACCAATATGTACCACGACCTCTGGCTGTCCTCCCTCCCTCTTCAAGATATTGTGGACATGATCAGAAAAATCCCGGACCCTAGCACCTGGGAGGCAACTAACATCCATGTTTCTTTCCTGCGTCCACAGAGTCACCTATCTGACCCCCTAACTATCGAGTCCCCTATCACTGCTGCTATCCTCTTCCTTCCCCTACCCTTCTGAGCCACAGGGCCAGACTCTATGCCAGAGGTTCGTCCATTGTTGCTTCCACCAGGTAGGCCATCTCCCCCCAACAGTATTCAAACATGAGTGCCTTTTGTTAAGGGGACAGCCACAGGGGTACTCTCGAGTATCTGATTCTTGCATCTGACTCATATCTGAATATGTCCTCAAAGCTGGGAAGACTAGTATTCGTGATGGAGCTGACTGAGTTTACAACTTTCTGCAGCTTTTTCTAATCCTGTGCAGTGGCCCCTCCATACCAGATGGTGATTCAACCAGTTCGAATGTTCTCCATGGAACATCTTCAGAAATTTCCTAGAATTTTCTAGAGTTTTTGTTGACATACCAAATCACCACAAATTCCTGATGAAGTATACCCATTGTTGCACCTACTTTGAAGTTGTATGAACACCTTGGGCCCAGGGTAGATTTTACAGATGTTGACAGCAAGGAATATGAAACTGCTCACCCTTTCCACTGCTGATCCCTTGATGAGGACTGATGTGTGTTTCCCCATTTTCTCCTTTCTGAAGTCCACAATCAATTCTTTGGTCTTACTGACATTGAGTGCAAGGTTGCTGTAGCAACACCACTCAATTCACTGATCTAACTCTCTCTTGTACGCCTCCTCATCACCATCTGAAACTCTGCCAACATTAATTGTGTCATCAGGAATTTTATAGATGGCATTTGTGCTGCTCCTAACCTGTCAGAGCTGACGTGCATCCCATTCTGTCTCTAACTTCAATCAGAATTGTTTCCTCACTATTAAAATAGCCTTCTAGTGTTCATACCTTTACTTCTTGTATAGTTCCGGATATAGCTCTCGGCAGATTGTGAATCTCCTGGTTCATCCACAGCTTCTGGTTTGGTACGTCCAGTATGTTCTTGGAGGTCCACACTCATCCACACAGGGCTTGATGAAATCAGCTGTGATGTATTCATGCATCACTGATGAATCACTGACTATTATCTAGTCCACTGATTCAAAGCGGTCCTGTAAGCACTCCTCCACCTCCTGTGACCATACCTTCATTGGCCTCACCACTATTGCTGTGGTCCTCTGTCTCTGCCCGTACGCTGGAAATAGAAGCACATCCAAGATGCAGGGCAGCTACATCTCAGAAATGAAGAAATATTCTAAAGGGAGGGTGAGGTGACTGTGGCTGACACGAGAAGTCAAAGGAGAGCAAAGGAGAGGGCATAGAATATACAAAAATTAATGGGATGTTGGAGGATCGGGAAGCTTTTATAAACCAACTAAAAAGCCACAAGCAGAGAAAATATGAAATATGAAAGGAAATTAGCCAATAATATAAAAGAGGATACTAAAATAGTTTTTTCAAATATTTAAAGAGCAAAAGAAGGCAAGAGTGGATTTTGGACTACTGGAAGATTATGCTGGAGAGGTAGTAATGGGAGACAAAGAAACGGCAGAAGAACTTAATAATTATTTTGTTAATAATTATTTAGCTGCATGCCAGAAATTTGAGAGTGTCAGGGGGCAGAAGTGAATGTCATTGCTCTTACTCAGAAGAAGGTACTTGAGAAGATGAAAAGTCCGAAGTTAGATAAAACAGCTGGACTGATGGACTACATGCCAGGGTTCTGAAAGTGGTGGCTGAAGAGATTGTGGAGACATTATTAATGATCTTTCAAGAATCAATAGATTCTGAAATGGCTCTTGAGGACTGGAAAATTGCAAATGTCACTTCATTCTTTAAGAAAGGAGGGAGGTAGCAGAAAGGAAATTATAGAACAATTAGCCTGACCTCAGTGGCTAGGAAGGTTTTGGAGCCCATTATTAAGGATGAGGTTTGGGGGTACTTGGAGGCATATGATAAAATAGGCCAAAGTCAACATGTTTTTCTAAAGGAGAAATCTTGTCTGACAAATCTGTTGAAATTCTTTGAGGAAGTAACAGGCAAGATAGATAAAAGATAATTAATGGATGTTGTTTATTTGGATTTTCAGAAGGCCTTTGACGAGGTGCCACACATGAGGCTGCTTAACAAGAGCCAATGGTATTACAGGAAAGATACCAGCACAAATTGAAAATTGACTAACTGGCAGGTGGCAAGTGTGCGAATAAAGAAGTCACTTTCTAGTTGGCTTCCGGTGACGAATGGTGTTCCTCAGGGTTTGGTGTTGGGACTGCTTCTTGTCACATTATATGTGAATGATTTAGTGAGGGAATTGATGCCTTTGTAGCCACTTTTGCGACTGTTACAAATATAGGTGGAGGGCAAGTAGTGCTGAGGAAGTAGGGAGTCTGCAGAAGGACTTAGACAGATTGGGAGAAGGGGCATAGAAGTGGCAGATAGGAATATAATGTCGGACAATGTATGTCATTCACTTTGGTAGAAGGAATAATGGCACAGACTATCGTCTAAATGGGGAGAAAATTCAAAAATCAGAGACACTAAGTGTTGTGTTCTTTATACATACCATGGGTTGCTAAGAACAACCCATATTCTGGAAGAATTAAAACTAGAACTTTTATTTATAACAGCAAACAGCAACCATGTTTTCAACCATACAAGCTTCTCGATCATTCTTTCATTTCTGCGCATGCTCAGAACTCTGTCCAATCATGTCCTGACACATGACATGTGAAATCACCACATCTTCCTTTCCTTAAAAAGAAAAACAATTAGCAGTACTAATTAAAACAAATGCATAATTTAACATGTCTCTATCAGTCTCTCTGGGCGTTTAGGAACACGAGTAGACCTCTAAGTGGTTCACACAGTTCTTGTGTTTCATTGTTATTTTCATGTTTTGTCTGGTCTGCATCAGTTAACTGAAACTCTGAAGTTGGCTCTTTCTTGAGGTATTTGCGATTTTGTCTTAACACTGCTCTTTTTTCTGTTTGGACCATGTATGATCTGGGTTGTACTTCTTCAAGCACTGTAACTTTCTGTGTCCATGTGTTCATTATGTCATGTATCCTTACTTCATCTAATTCATTCATTAACTGTGTAATCTCTTTTTTAAGCTGAGACGTCATCATTTCAATAAAGCTTCTCAATTCTTTCACTTGTGCTTTCACTTCTTCAATTGGATCCTGATTCTTGTCACTCTTTGGCTTCAGATCAGTATTTTACTGTACCGGCAAGTTTGGTTTTGGTGGCAATGCTTTGTCAGGTGCTGGTACCAAGGAGATGGGTCTGGAAGCTTTCATTACTTTTGCCATGTTGGAATCAAATTCTGTTCTCTCTTGCTCTTTCATCAAGTCACTGTATTCTGACTCTGTGACACTATTCAGGACTAATACTCTTTCCACAAAATTCAGTCTCTTACAGGCAGATAAACCCAGTATTGACTGTACATTACTTGCCACACATGTTCCTTTAAATGGAATGTCTGCACCTGAATACCCAGTCGCTTTTATATTTGTCTGATGTAACTTGTGTCTTGGCTTTAATGCATCAAACTCAGATTCTGCAAGAACATTTACTTGTGCTCCAGTATCCAATTTAAGCAGAATATTGTTTTGGTTCATTTGCAATGGAATAGTCCGCTCATTCTTACTTTGTTTATTTTCACAAAGCACATCTATATAAAACTCCTCAAGTTCATTTTCAAGCATTGCATTTACATGCTTTGTTTCTTTCCTACTTCTGCAACAGGTGAAAAATGATTACTCTTACCACAGTCTTTGCACGTTTTTCCATATGCTGGACACTTTTTTGGTCGATGTTGTGATCACAAATTTTTTTCTTTCAGACGACGTCTTGTTCTCTGTCGGTTCCATTGCTGTTTTATTGTTTTTTTCTAATATGTTTGCACTTTCTCACAGCATCTACGTAGTCTTTCTCGATGAAGAGTTCTTTTAGCCTGCGACATCATGGTTGCAGAAGCTTTGCAGAGAATCAAAGCTTTTTCCAAATTTACGTCTGGTTCTCTGAAGATTCTTTCTCTCATAGCATTATCCAGAATGCCACAAACAATTCTGTCTTTAACGAGAGAGTCTGTCAGTTCTCCAAACACACATGTTTTACTGTGGTGTCACAATTCCGTAACAAATTGATCAATCATTTGACCAGTTCTCTGCCAACAGGTAAAGAATTTATACCTTTCATATGTCACATTGTGCTTCGGTATACAAAATGCGTCAAATTTGTCCGTTATTGGTTTTAGATTCAACTTATCTCCATTCTCAAAAGTAAGATGGTTATATACCTTAACTGTGTCATCCCCATTACATGGAATAGAATCGCAGCTTTCATTTTTTCAGATTTATTTCTGCTCTGAATGTCAATAAATAAATTTCAAAATGCTGTTTAATTTTTTTCCCCAAATTTCAGCTACGTTCCCAGTCAGCAAACACTAAAAAAGTTTGTGCTCTTTTTTTTTCGATCATCTTCGCTTCTCCTGTGTTTAGCAAACGTATTATTCTTCCAGACTGACTTCTGACACCATGTTGTGTTCTTTATACATACCGTGGGTTACTAAGAACAAACCATATTCTGGAAGAATGAAAACTAGAACTTTTATTTAACAGCAGCAAACAGCAACCACATTTTCAACCATACAAACTTTTTGGTCATTCTTTCTTTTCTGCACATGCTCAAAACTCTGTCCAATCACGTCCTGACATGTGACATGTGATATCACCACACTAAGGGACTTGTGTGTCCTTGTGCAAGATTCTCTAAAGATTAGCTTGCAGATTGATTAATGGTAAGGAAGGCAAATGCAATGCTGGCATTCATTTCAAGAGGTCTAGAATACAATAGCAAGGATGTAATGCTGTGGTCAGACCATACTTGGACTATTCAGAGCAGTTTTGGGTCCCTTATCTCAGAAAAGATGTATTGGCATTGGAGTGGGCTCAAAGGAGGCTCACGAGAATGATTCAGGAATAAAAGGGTTGATGTACGAGGATTGTTTGATGGCTTTGGGTCTGTACTTGTTGGAGTTTAGAAGAATCAGGGTGATGTTATTGAAACCTTTCAAATACAGGAAAGGTCTCGATAGAGTAGATGTAGGGAGGATGTTTCTTATGAAACATGACAGTATATGACCAGAGGGCTTGGCCTTAGATTAGAGGGGTATCCATTTAGGATGAAAATGAGGAGGAATTTCTTTAGCCAATGAGAAGTGAATCTGTGAAATTCATTGCCACAGGCCAAGCCATTAAGTATATTTAAAGCAGATGTTGATGGGCTCTTGATTAGTCAGGGCATCAAAAGGATGAATGGAGAAGGCAGGAGAATGGAGTTGAGAGGGATAGATAACTCAGCCATAATGGAATGGCAGAGTAGATTTGATGGGCTGAATGGACAAATTACAGTTTAAATAGTCAGACTTGCCAAAGTGCTGGTGCGGGATGGCACGTTAAGCATTCTTGATGGTGGTGTAACAGTGGTCATGTGCTTGCTTCTCTGGTTCCACAGGTGATATATTGGTGGGAATTGGTTAGTGACTTCTTCAAGCTGGACTAGTTGAAATCCACTGGAATAATAGGGAAGGCATCAGAATGGACTGTTTTGTGTCTGCTGATCACAATGCTCTCTTCCTCTGGTGCATACCTGACATTGGCCAGGGATGGAATGTACACTGCTACCAGGATCATGACGGAAAACTCACTTGGCAGATAAAGTTGATGTCACTTGACCACTAGGTGTTCCAGGTCGTGTGAGCAGGACTAAAGTAGAATCATCATGTCTGTGCATCACAATGAGTTAATCATGAAGCACACTCCCTCTCTTTTACCTTTAAGAGATTCAGCTGTTCTGTTTTTAAATTGGATGGTGACCCATGTTTCCATGAAGCAATGTGCACAGCAGTCCCTGATGTCCCTCTGCTGCTGTAATCTTGCTTTGAGGTCTTCAATTTTATTTTCCAGATCTATTATGGAACAACAGACCAAATTTTGTGGTTTGACTTTAATCAAGGCATTAAAAAACTCAAGTGATTCAGCCTTTTAGAAGTGCAAACAGACACTCTGGGTTTATCATTGGATAACCTCCTTCAATAATGGTATTCCAGGGCAAGGATTTTGCCAACCATTTCCTCTGGTTAATCAGCCTCTCAGCACAAGGTAGATTTCAGCAGTGGGGTCTGGCCAATAAATGGTGGCCTCCAGTGATGAGCTATCCACTGAAGTACTGGAGGTACCGGATGACTGGAAAATTGCAAATGTTACTCCACTATTTAAGAAGGGTGGGAAGCAGCAGAAAGGAAACTATAAACCTGTTAGCCTGACATCAGTGGTTGGGAAGTTGTTGGAATCAATTGTTAGGAATGAGATTACGGAATACCTGGAGGCACGTGACAAGATAGGCCAAATCCAGCATGGTTTCCTGAAAGGAAATTCCTGCCTGACTAACCTACTGCAATTTTTTGAGGAAATTACAAGTGGGTAGACAAAGGAGATGCAGTAAATGTGGTAGACTTGGATGTTCAGAAGGCCTTTGACAAGGTGCTGCACATGAGGCTACTTAGCAAGATAAGAGCCCGTGGAATTATTGCACAGGGAAGTTACTAGCATGGGTGGAGCATTGGCCGATTGGCAGAAAACAGAGTGGGAATAAAGGGATTCTATTTTGGCTAGCTGCCGGTTACCAGTGGAGTTCCACGGGGGACGGTGTTGGGACCTCTGCTTTTTACGATGTATGTCAATGATTTGGACTATGGGATTAATGGATTTGTGGCTAACTTTGCCAATGATACAAAGATAGGTGGAGGAACAGGTAGTGTTGAGGAAACAGAGAGCTTGCGAAGAGACTTAGATAGTTTAGGGGAATGGGCAAAGAAGTAGCAAATGAAATATAATGTTGCAAAGTGTATGGCCATGCACTTTGGTAGAAGAAATAAACAGGCAGACTATTATTTAGGTGGGGAGAGAATTCAGAATGCAGAGATGCAAAGGGACTTGGGAGTCCTTGTGCAGGATACTCTAAAGGTTAACCTGCAGGCTGAGTCGGTGGTGAAGTAGGTGAATGCAATGTTGGCATTCATTTCTAGAGGTAGAGAATATAAGAGCAGGGATGTGATGTTGAGGCTCTTTAAGGCACACGTGAGTCCACACTTGGAGTATTGTGTGCAGTTTTGAGCTCCTTATTTTAGAAAGGATATACTGACATTGGAGAGGGTTCAGAGAAGATTCACGAGAATGATTCCAGGAATGAAAGGGTTACCGTAGGAGGAACGTCTGGCAGCTCTTGGGCTGTATTCCCTGGAGATCAGGAGAATGAGGGAAGGGAATCTCATAGAAACGTTCTGAGTGTTAAAAGGCCTGAACAGATTAGATATGACAGAATTATTTCCCATGGTACGGGAGTCTAGGACAAGAGGGCATGACTTCAGGATTGAAGGACGTCCATTTAGAACTGAGATGCAGAGAAACTACTTTAGCCAGAGGGTGGTAGATCTGTAGAATTTGTTGCCACAAGTGGCTGTGGAGACCAAGTCATTGGGTTCATTTAAGGCAGAGATAGATAGGTTCTCGATTAGCCAGGGTATCAAAGGGTATGGGGAGAAGGCAGGGGAGTGGGATGACTGGAAGAATTGGATCAGCCATGATTGAATGGCAGAGCAAACTTGATGGGCCGAATGGCCTACTTCTGCTCCTATATCTTATGGTGATAGAACCAGTGGAGTCACAATAAAGAAATAGGCCTGCTCTGTCCATACCAACAGGTTCCCATCTACAATAGTTCTATTTTTTCACAGATAGCCTTCAGTTCATTGGTATTTCAAGTGCTGGGCTAGACACTTCTGAACTGTGAAAGTCTCTGCTACCACCCCCCTCATTGTGGGGGCCTCAGAAATGAAGGGAAGCAAGTGGGGTATCACAAACTCTTGCAGAAGATCACCAGAGAGTCGAAAGACAGGTTTACGAGGCGATGGGAAGCTATATGGAGATTCTCTCACTGTGCAAGTCTGCGCTGTCATATTCCCGGAAAAAAAGAAGATCTAAACCTGACAGTCCCTTCCTTCTAGCAGCTCATAAACATAAAATTTTACTGCAAAGCAGCCTAGTCTTTGATGTGGCTTTGGCCCTATCATTGTGATCAGTTATGCCAAACCAGAAGTTGCTTTATTTACGTTTAAACAGTGCTACTTTGTGGTATTCTCTTTCTTTTTTCCACACTTTATCAAGAGATGAGGCCTCATTATTGAAATAAGTAAAACCAGCAGACAGTAATGATGTAAAGTAATGGCTCTGTATTTGGAAAGAACCACCAGAAAATATGAAAGCAATTCCCATCTCAAACTGGCTACACATTGCACACATTCAGTGTGTGATAGCTCTATCCTGGGATCAGATTTGCAGATGCAAGAACTTGCAGCACTTAATACAGAAATATATCCCGTGTGGATTCTCAAGAACCAAACCAGAGCATGAGAATAATACGGAATTCAGCAATAATGTTGAATAGTTTACCGTGAGGCCATCCACCTCTGGGCCAAATTTCTAGTTTTTAATTGGTGATAGATTAGGAAATGTGATGATCAAAATGACCAGTGTTTCTTTGTTCGCAGGTCATCAAAAGATAACATACAGATGATGCAAGAAATCAGGGCGTTGTGATATTTTGGCCATTCAACCATTGCATAATGGAAGATAACAGCAGGGGAATTATTTATCTTTTTATATAGAACACAACTGGGGAGTAGGCCCTTTGGCCCCTCATTTCTGTGCTGATCACGATGTCAAATTTGACAATTTCATCCATCTACAAATGATCCAGTCCATTCCCAGCCCATTCATGTGCCTGTCATTGGTTTCACGTTTGCTTCCACCACCAACGCTGGCAGTACATTCCAGCACCTACCACTCTCTGAGTAAAATAGTTTGTTTCATACATCGACTTTAGAAAGCCCCCCTCCCTCACCTTCTCTCCCACATTAGGCATTTCCATTTGGGTTAAAGATCATCTTCCTTAACTTGTTTCTAATAATTTTATAAACTTTTATCAACTTCTGACTTTCCAGAGAAAACAATCCCAAGTCTGTCCTATATCTCCTTACAGCTAATGGGCTCAAATCAGGCAACATCCTGGTGAACCTCTTTGACCACCCTTTCCAAAGCTTGACATCCTTCCTGGAATGAGGTGATTAGAAATGCACGTCATACTCCCAGGCATGGCCTAACTACAGTTATATACAGTTGAAGTATTACTTCTCAATGTTTATACTCAATTCCCTAAACAATAAAGGCAGGTATGCTGCTTACCTTCTCCTGTCTACTTGTGTTGCTACTTCCACGGAGTTATGGACTTGCATTCCAAGACCCCTCTGGACATCAACCCATCAACCCTGCTGCCATTAACTGTGTACTTTCCCCTTACTTCTGCCCTCCCCAAGTACAACACTAACACTTGTTCAGATTAAACTCCTTATTTGGTCTCCCTGTCTAAAATATACTTCCCATAAGTGCCATGAATATCCACTGGTCTCATATCTAAGGCGACAGCTTTGCTATATCAGGAGAGACCGAATAGTCCAGGCTTTCGTTCTTCAGAGTTTAGAAGAATAAGAATAACCTCACTGAAGTGTAAAAAGCAAATCTTCAACAGTAGGCGCGGGGAAAATATTTCTTCTGGTTGAAGAATCTAGAACCTGGTGTCATGGTCTCAAAACAAGATGTCATTAGCACACTGCACTCCTTTGAACTATCATTCTGTGGCCCATTACTTAACTCTTCAGATGGATAAAATGCTTCACTGTTTCAAAGTTTGCTGAGCTATGGTTGAAAGGTAATTTTATCAAGGACTGAATAGTATAAAAGGAAGCACCAATTTCACTGGCATTGAACTGGAATCCCTTTACTCTAAGGGTGATCACTCTTTATTTCAAAGGGTTGTGGAAACTCAGACGTTGATAGAGTTTTAGATTTTAAAGTAATCAGAGGATAAGGGGACTAGATTTCAATGCCACACTCAGATAAAAAGCTTACTTTAGAGCCATTGGGAGATTGGAAAAAATGTTATATTTACTTTTTGTCTTCTTGAGGCACCTCTGAATGGTGATGCTGGGTTATCTACTTCTGTAGGTTGAATGAGTCCGGGGACCATCTGTGGGAGAAGTAGTCCAAACCTTTTTACCTATCTCTTGGGAGTCAGGGTGAACTACTTCCACTCTGCTTTTGGGAGCTCTGAGGTGGTGAGTGAGGCCAGTGTAGGAACCATAGGCAATTCCAGAGAGGCGGGACAGGTTGTGATTGATGGTACAGTGAGATGTTCTTGAATAATGCTTCAATGTCAGTTTAAATGCTCTTTCTCAGCTTCAAGAGGTCATGTTGAATGAGTGCAACCTTACACCTAACTTTGACATTGCCACCGAGTTTATGCTGTTGGTCATTTGTATGAAATACCAGATGGCAATAAGGGCAACACTTCATTTCCAACACTACCTATTTCTTCACTATTCAACCATACTTTGGTCAACATTTGGACACACAATGCATCCATTTTGTGGGAGAAAGCATGCAAGTTATTTTCACTATTTACAGTAGTGTGCAAAAGTCTTAAGCAGGTGTATATTATATAGAGCAGCTAGGATGCCTAAGACTTTTGCACAGTGATGTAGTAATTTTATGTATTGCACTGTACTGCTGTCATAAAAAAACTTCATGACATACATGAGTAATGATAAACCCAATCCTGATATGGGTCTCATGGAAAGGGGACAGGGAGAAGGGAATCATGGTTGGGAAAAGGGGAAGAGAGAGGGGAAGGAGCAGGAAGCACCAGAGAGACATTCTGTAATGATCAATAAACCAATTGTTAGGAATCAAATGACCTTGCCTGGTGGCTCAGGGCTGGGTGTGTCTGTACCCATGCCACCTCTCACCCTTGGCACTCCTTCTCTGCCACCTGTTTAACATCCCTCCCATGGTGCTCATAATCTCGTTTCCTGCTCCATATTGACAAATACAGTACTGATGAAAGTCTTAGGCACCTGAGCTGTATATATGTACCTAAGATTTTTGCACAGTACTGTAAATCACTGAGGGCTTTTCCATCACTTTAGTGTCTCAAGAACATTCAAACTACTTTCTCTCCAATGAATGGTACTAGCAAGACACAACAGACTACAGATACTGGAATATGGAGCAACACACCAAGTGCTGGAGAAATTCAGTGGGTCAGGCATCTATGGAGGAAAATGGACAGTTGACACTTCAGTTTGAGATCCTTTATCTGGACTGAAAAGTAGAGAGATGATAGCCTGTATAAAGAGGTGAAGGAAAGGATTTGGTGAAGAGCTGGCAGTTGGCAGGTGGATCCAGATAAGGTGTGATAGGCAGATGGGGTATGGGGTCTGAGAGATGTGAATGTGAATATTATCAAAAGCTGGGAAGTGAGAGGCAAAAGTGACCAAGTGCTGAAGATGATGGGACAGGAAGGATCTGATGGAGAGAGGTGTGAAGGGAAGGTGTAGGTGATGGGCAGATTTGGAGAATGGCGGAGGGGAAACAGATATGTTGAGGGGCCAGGTCTATCAGGATGAGAGAGAAAAGAGTAAAGGAATCAGCTACTGGAAACTGGAGAACTCAGTCTTTACATCACCAAGCTGGAGTGTATCCTGGAAGTTTATCTATTTATTCATTTATGTTTTTTAGTGATACAGTATTGAGTTGGCCCTTCGAGCCCTGTCAGTCCAGCAACCCCACAACCCTGATTAACACTAACCTGATTGTGGGACAATTTACAAAACTTACAATGACCTATTAACCTACCCAATACATCTTTGGAAGAAACCGAGCACCCGAGGGAAACCAACACATTCCACAGGGAGGACGTATAGAGACTCCTTATGGAATGGTGTCGGAATTGAACTCTGAACTCTAGAACATCCTGAGCTCTAATAGTGGTGCGCTAACCTCTGTCCTACTGTGGTATAAGACGATAAGACATAGGAGCAGAATTAGGCCATTTGGTCCATCAGATCTGCTCCTCCATTCTATCGTGGCTGATTCATTACCCCTCTCAACCCCATGTTCCTGCCTTCATAGTAGAAGTGCTCTGTCTAGTTTCTGCTAATAGTGTTAATGCTTCCTTTTATACAGTTTAGTATTTGATAAGATTACTGTGTAACCATGGCATCGCAAGCTTCAAAATTAAATTGTGCTATCCATCTGAAGAATTAGGTGAAAGAACACTGGGTGATATTTTGTAGGAGTCAGAATGCTGACTACTATATGCTAGGCAATACTTATTCTCAAATCAACATTTCAAAACCAGATTACCTAATGTGGGTTCCTGCTCTACTCAAACTCACTACTCCAATAGCTTCTTTTCAGAAGTAATCCATTGAATGCAAACTGTTTTGTCTGTTATTTTAAAATGGTGGAGTATGTATAAAAGGCATGATGTAAATGCAGAATTTAATTTGGGAAAGGTCAACACAGGCTGTTCTTTTAAAAAGTTGAAAGTGAAATGAGTTCACTATATGGCAATATACTTCTACCAATCAACGATGAGAAAATGGTCCCAGTCAGCAAAGGTCTATATAAACGTACAAAATGCCACTGTGTATAGCAAGATCTAATATAGGGCGGTGGCACAAGCATGTATGCCGTGGTGCGTAGCAAGTTCTAATGTAGGGCAGTGATGGGTGAGAATGGGTGCATGTGACGAAGAGGTTATATGGCTACAGCATCTTGAATGGTTATGATAACGATACAATTTTGTTGTGAAAAAGTTTTGTATAAGAATTCGGAGTTCTGGACCATTGATTCAGAGATGCGAGTGTAAGTTCCACTACAACAGCTGGAGAACTTAAATCAAAGTTCAAAGTATACTTATTATCGAAGTATGTATACTATACACATACAGGCAACCACAAAACAAAGAAACCCAGTAGAACCCATTAAAAAACCAACATCCAACACCCAATGTGCAGGAATAAAAAACAAGACATGCAAACAATAAAAGTAAGTAAGTAACATTCAGACCTGAAGTTCGTGAAAGTGAGCTCATAGCCACGAAGCCAGTCACAGCTGATTCAGCGGACTGTTAGTAGTAGGCCACAGCCTCATTCAGTGCAGAGATGAGTAAACCTCATAGAGCAGTGAGCTAAATGGTCTGTCCCTCACCTCCTGCCCCAACACCCTGACCCTTTCAATCTGGCCAGTGCCTAAATTGTGCAAACTTCAGATCGTTCCTTGCTGTCAGACCCAGGCCCTGCCACTTCAATATGCTCTCAGGCCTGGGGCCTTGCCTCCTTGATTTGAACCATACCTGACTTTTCCAATTTGGCCCGGAGCTTAAATCGATCAAATCCTGGGATTTTCTTCGCTCTTGGGCCCGAGCTTCACCACCTTGATTCTGCCTTGCCTCAACTTGGTTCTGCCACATTGAATTGCATCCAAGTTCACTCCTGCAATAGCCAAACATTGGCTCTTACCCCGCTTGTGGGCCTGAACCCTGGTGCCTCAATTCGGCCTGTACTCGCCATGCTGCAACCATTCTGCACCTTTGAGACTTCAGTTCACACCGCAAAAATGCCAAGTCCTACAGGCGGATTGAAAGCTCAACTTCGAACGAGATGTTACGGGATTTTGATTGCAGTGATTGTATTCAACTTCCAAGTTTATTGTCATAGGTGTAGATATATAGGATTTATGCCATAAAATAGCTATTAGGACAGTATATTACAAACATCACACATAATTTAAATTAATATAAATTATATGTAATTTACTTAACAAGATAAATATAACACCACTGGTGCAAATTCAGAGAGAAAGAAATATAGTCCTGAGGAAGGGTCTTGGCCTGAAATGTCTGCTGTCTGGTCTTTTCCATTGGTGTTGCCTGACCTGCTGAGTTCCTCCAGCATTTTGTGTGTATTGCATTGGATTTCCAGATTTTCTTGTGTTTGAATGAAATACAGTGCAATGTGGTTTTGGAGTGTTTCAGGTTGGCTCAAGAACCCGATGCCAGTGGTGAAAAACTATTGCTGAACTTTGAGGTGTGGGTCTTCAGGCTCCTGTAACCCTGGCCTGATTGCGGCTTGGAGAGGAGGGCACGGCCCAGAGAGTGGGGGGTCCTGGATGATGGATGCTGACTTCCTGAAAATCCATCTCTTAATGGTGAGGTGAGCCGTACCTGTGATAGACCTGGCTGAGTCACTACTCTTCTGTGCATCAGAGTTTCCATATCAGGATGTGATGCAACCAGTTTAAATAATTCAATAAGTTGGGATTTTAAAATGAAAGGGCTGTCTCAGCAATGGCAAACATGAAGCTACTGATTATTGTTAAAAACAACTGATTCACTTATGTCCTTCAGAGAAAGAAATCCACCATGTTTATCCTGTGTGACCCATATGTGACTCCAGACTCTCCAATGTGGTTCACCCTTAAATATCTCCTCAGATCAGAGTATTTAAAGATGCCAGAATTACCCGATTCCTACCAACAAACAAATAAAAAATGTGAGTGAATTATCTTCACAGATGTTTCCATCTCCACCATTATATTGTTCACATCAAGAGAGCCACCTCTTCAAAAACTTTCTGAGTACAGTTCTCCGGAAGTTGCAGTAGTTTACCTTTGTCTGAAAAAAGATGGATTGAACTGCTCCGTCCTTGTTAATCCCATTTGCGGGCATGAGTTGGCTGGTTATATCCCATTTTCTTTTACATGCTTCTCCCCCAGGTGACTATAACTATAGACTGACAGCATGAGTGATGACATTTGAATCTCAAATCCCTCATCAAAACCACAGACAGGGTACAACATAAGGCTACCAGATGTGCCAATGAATTTCTCAGGTTAAAAGAGACACCGATGCATCTAGATTGCTTGAAGAGATCATGAATCTAGAGGCCTTTAATGTACTTACAGAAAACTTTTGCCAGGTCTTGGCATTTTTTAGTGGTGTCTCACAGGGTTTTGTGTGGCTCTGGTCCAGCTAAAAGAGACAAATGGATATCATTGATGTAAGATGAAGGTTTACACATGACAAAAACAGGATCTGAGGACCTGGTTGCACCCTACTTCGGATACTTTGATATGAACTGAACAGCAATACCTTATAAAACATCCACTGGTATCTTGCACAATTCAGTCTAGTACACCACCCAAAGTGAAACTGATTCCAGCTTGCCCATTGTATGTGAATAGAGCTCACTGGCGGATACTTGAATGAACCCTCATGCTGTGAGATTGGTATTGTCCACAACTTGGCCACCACTTCCATGGAGCAACCACTTGCTGCTTGACTCTATATTACCCAGGGGTATAAATTCAACCTGCTCAAAGACCTGATAAAGATTTAGCATCATTTTTTCTTTTTTTTTTGATAATTTGTTATATCCTCCCCAAAAATGATAAATTCATAGCCCAGTAAGGGGCAAAGACCTGTGCCAAGGAGGTAAACCCAGAGAGGCATGAGAAAAGCATCTTCTAGCAGAGAGTGGTTATGTTCTTGAGAACACTTTGGGTAGGAGGCATATTAAATAACTGAATCAAAAACATTAACGGGGTGATGTGGTAGGATGGGACAGTGGGTCTCACTGGATTTCTTTTTGACAATGCTGGCAGAGACTTGATGAGCCAATGACCTTCCCCTAATTCTTTAAAGCATATGAGCTTTGGGGAGAGGACAGTGCTTCATTAGGGCAACCCCTATATGTTTCTTACTATTGCTAACATTAGGTAGGAATGGTCTATTTCTGACAAGTTGACATCTTTGGCTACTTTATAATGAAGCCCTGCCATTGGATATTGGCATTAATATCTTGCTGTGAGTCATTCCATTTTAGACCTCTGAGGATATAAATTTATGCTCATTTCCCTGAAGCCTCCTGACACTTACCAATCATGTTATGTATTTCTTTATAGCAATGTAAACAACTCCTGTGGTGAGAAGACGGAATGACATCACATAGAACTCAGAACAGGACAGCACAGAAACTGCTCTTTCAAACCACGATGTTGTGCTGAAGTAATTAAGCCAATGACACCTAATGCCTCCTGCCTGCACATGGTCTTTTTCCCTCCATTCTCCACACATCCACACACTTGCTGAAGATTTGCCTCCACTACCACCCCTGGTAGTGCATTCCAGACACAATCACTCTCTATGTAAGAGACAATTACCCTGCACACCTCCTTTGAGCTTATCCCCTCTTACCTTAAATGCATACCCTCTAGCATTAGACATTTAGATCCTGGGAAAAAGATACAAGGCTACCTCTCTATGCTCCTCATAATGTTATAAACTTCTATCAGGTTTCCCTTCAGTCTTCACAACTCCTGAGAAAGGAATCCTACTTTGCCCAATCTCTGGTTACAGTGCATGCCCTCTAATCCCATTAAGGGTGAATGATCTATGCTATCCCTTCAGTCAGATCCATGTTACTCCAAAATAAGAGTGGGTGAAGAGATAGCTTGTTTGCAATTCAGATAAACCAGATCCTAAGCACAGTCCAAGTTTTACCTATGACCAAATAAGGTCAGAGTCTCTCTCGGAATCCCAGATTGGGCCGCTGATGTAGGAGAATGGCAATGAGGGTCTTGAAAAGAAAGGTTTCTAAAAAGGAGGATTTGTCACATGTCTTCAGGGTGGTAATCTGCCTCAATGAAAAGATTTGGTATGAATCTAGGGATGAGGTTCTTTGGTTACATGCTGAGATTGGAGAACTTGGTATTGTTCTGTTTGGAGAGGAGAAGATCACAGGCAATTCTACTAAAGGTACCAAACAGTATTAAGATCTATGCAGAGTAAAAGGAAAGAAATTTGCCAGAGTTAGAGTGGGAGGCTTTGGCGTGACAAGCAGAGACTAAGGTAGCTGAGTCTTTTGGAGTCGTTTAGTTGATTGTAGAACTTGAGCTTAAGAAGTTAGAGCCAAAGATATAGAAAAAGTGTAGGCAGGATGGTAGTTAAGGGAGAGGAATGCTCCTCCTGTAAAATGTGGGATTGCAGGGTTCCCAATGGTCTGCCTGATGACTACATCTGCAGGAAGTGCACTCAACCTCAGCTCCTGACTGACAGGGTGAGGAACTGGAGCTCGGGACCATCTGGGAGGATGAAACTTCTATTGAGGTGGTCACACCAGGCATTAGATAGTAGATGGGTGACCACCAGGAGGAGTAAGAGCAGTAGGCAGTTAGTGCAGGTTCCCCAGTAACTAATCCCCTCAGCAACATGTATTGTCCTTTGGATACTGCTCGGTGGAGGGGGGCAAGATGACCTAACAGGCCACAGCAGTAGCTGCCAGGCCAGATGCACTGTAGCTGGATCTGAGGCTCAGCAGGGAAGGATAAGTTCAGGCAGAACGATAGCAATAGGAAATTAGATAGTTAGGGCACAGGCAGGAGATCCTGTGGCTTCAAAGGAGGTGCCAGGGTGGTGTGTTGCCTCCATGGTGCGAGGATCCAGGATGCCTCAGAGCAGCTGAAGAGGGAGAGTGAGTAACCAGAGGTCATGGTGCACATTGACACCAATGACATAGGTAGGAAGGGGGAAAAGGTCCTGTGCAGTGAGTATAGGGAGTTAGGAAAGAGGCTGATGAACAGGACCTCCAAGGTCATAATCTTTGGATTACTCCCAGTTCCATGTGCTGGTCAGGGTAGGAATAGAATGAAAGACAGATAAATGAGTGGCTGAGGAACTGGTGCAAGGGCAGGTTTCAGGTTTTTGGATAAATGGAGCTTTTTCTGTGGCAGGGTATAAGAGGAATGGGTTGCACCTAAACTGAAGGGGAACCAATATCTTCACCAGGAGATTCACTAATGCTAGTTTGGCAGAGGGGGGAGGGGTGGATGGGAACCAGAATACCAAATCAGAAAGTGGAGGAAGGTAGATGTCAGGACCAGTAAAAACAGGCAGGAGCAAAGTGATAAATATGGTGGGACAGATAGTTTGAAGTTTGTGTATTTTAATGCTAAGGGTATTATGGGTAAAGATGATGAACTTAGAGCATGGAACAGTTCATGCAACTATGGTGTTGTGGCCATAACGGAGTCTTAGTTGGGAGAAGGACAGGAAGGGGTACTTAATGTCCTGGGGTTTTGATGTTTTAGAAAAATAGAGAGGGAGGTAAAAGAGGTGGGGGAGTTGCACTGCTAATCAGACACAATATCACAGCTGTTCTTAATGAAGGACTCATCCACTGTGTCTATCTAGATAGAACTCAAAAATCTGCCCTTGCACCAGTTCCTCAGCCACTCATTCATCTGTCCTTCATTATGATGGGATTTTACTGTAGAACTCAGTTGCCACCAAAGCATTGAGGAACAGATATGCAGGCAGATTAAAGAAGGTGGAAAAACAATGGGGAGCTTCAACTTCCCTAATATCAACTGGGACCTTCTGAGTACAAGAGGTTTAGATGGGGCAGAATTTGTTAAGTACATCCAGGAATGTCTCTTAAATCAATATGTGGAAAGTCTAATAAGAGGAGCCGCTGTACTGAACCTGGTTTTGGGTAATAAGCTTGGGCAGGTGATCACTATTTCAGTGGGTGAGCAGTTAGGGAATCAGTGACTACAAATCCTTAGGATTTAAGGTAGCTATAGATAAGGATAAGTATGGACCTTGCAGAAGAGTATTAAATTGGAGCAGAGCAAATTACAAGAGCAATAGGCAGGAACTATGGAGTTTGTGAACAACTATTTTTGGGCAAGTTCACATCTGATGTGTGAAGGGCGTTTAAAAGCCAATTTCACAGTGTTCAGGAGAGGCATGTTCCAGTCAGACGGAAAGGCAAGGATGGCAAGGTAAGAGAACCTTGGCTGTCGAGAGAAGTGATGAATTTAGTCAAGAAGAAAAAGGAAAAGTGTGTAAAGTTTAGAATGGCCTGATGGGATATAACCCTGGTAACTGAGATTGTTGGGGCCTTGTCCAATATCATCTTGTCTTCTCTGGCCACAGGCGAGATCCCAGAGGACTGGTGAGTAGCTAATGTTGTTCCATTATTCATGAAAGGAACCAGAAATAATCCTGGATACTATACAGCAGTGAATATCATTTCAGTGGTAGGGAAGTTACTGTAGAGAATTCTTAGGGATAGGATTTATGAGCATTTGGAAAACCATAGTCTAGTTAAGGAGAGTCAGCACGGGTTGTGTGGGGCAAGTCGTATCTTACTATCATTAAGGACCCCCATCACCCAGGACATGCCCTCTTCTTATTGTTACTGTCAGGAAGGAGGTACAGAAGCCTGAAGACACATACTCAGGACCAGCTTGTTCCCCTCTGTCATCCAATTTCTGAATGAATGAATGAACCCATGCAAGCTACCCCTCTACCTTTTGATTTCTATTTTTTGTATTACATATTTAATTTAATTGTTTAATGTATGTACTTACTGTAATTCAGTTTTTTTCTCACTTTATTATTATGCATTGCATTGTACTGCTGCCACAGAGTTAACAAATGTCGCAACGGTGAAATGAATTCTGATTTTGATTGAGTTTCTTGACAAGGTGACTGATGAAGGTAAAGTTTTAGGTGTTTGTATGGATTTTAGTAAGATATTTGACAAGGTTCCTCATGTGAGGCTCACGCATTAGATTAAGATGCATGGGTTCTATGGTGAATTGGCCGTTCGGATTCAGAACTGGCTTGCCTGTAGAAACAGAGGGTAATGGTGAAAGGACTTACTCTAGTTAGAGGTTTGTGATCAGTGGTGTTCCACACGGGCTGCACTGGGACCTCTGCAATTTGTCATGTATATAATTGACCTGGATGGAAATGTACTAAGTTTGCAGATGATATGAAGATTAGTAGTGTTGTGGTTGGCTTAAAGCTGGCAAAGAATACAACGGGATATAGATAAGTTGCAAATATGGGCAGGGAAATGGCAGATGGAGTTTAACATGTGCAAATGTGAAATGTTGCACCATGTAAAGTCAAATGCAAAGAGACAAAACTCTATTAAGGCCAAGATACTTAACTTGTTGATGAGCAGAGGTATCTTAGAGTCCAAGTTCATAGCTCTCTGAAAGTGGTTATGCAGGTTGATCAGGCGGTTAAGAAGGCATATGGCATGCTGCCTTTATTAGATGAGGAATTCGCTTCAAAAGTGGAGAAGTTATATTGCAGCTTTATAAAACTCTCTTTAGGGTGCATCTAGAGTACTGCATACAGTTCTGGTCACCCCATTAATGGAAGGATATTGAGATTTTGGAGGCAATGCATAGGTTTACCTGGATTAGAGGATATGTGCAGGTTGTTTCCTGTCTCTGTAGTGGCGGAGGCTGAGGGGAGTTCTGATAGAGGTTTATAAGTAAAGTGAGGCATAGATACAGCAGACAGACAATATCTTTTTCCAGTGTCTAATACCAGAGGGACTGCCTTTAAGGTGGGAGTGGGTAATCTCAAAAGCATGTGAGGGGCAGGTTTTTATACACAGAGTGTGGTGGGTACCTGGAATGGGCTGCCTGGGGTGATGGTAGAGGCAGAAGCATTAAAGAATTCTAAGAGATGTTTAGATAGGGACATGAGTGTGAGCAAAATGGAAGGATATGGACACAGAAGAAAATTGATTTAGTTAGTCATTTGATGACTAATTTAGTTGGTTTAACACAACATTGTGGGCAGAAGGGCTTGTTCCTGGGTATTACTGTTCTATGTTCCGTGTCCCAAGTGGTTTCAAATGCTGGAAGGGTCAAGAAGTGGAGGACATAGAATGGAGTAAATTCAGAGAAGCTTGAGAAAATCACCTTCTTGCAGAGAGTGGTTAAGCTCTGGAGTGCACTTCAGGTAGAGTGGAGGCAGGTTAAGTAGCTGAAAGAAAAATGTTTGGGGGTGATGGGGTAGGCTGGGACAGTGGGCCCTACTGGATTGCTCTTGCAAGCCTCTGGCAGAGACCAGATGAGCCAATGGCCTTCATACATGGAGTAATCATCATCCTCTTCTGTAAGGCATTCTTCATAGGGTAAACCCAGTTCTTTTCCTATTATTGCTAATATTAGATAGGCATGGTTAATAGGCAAGTTAGATAGTCAAGTTTATATTTTTGGCAACTTTATAATGAGGGTCTTCCATGAGATATTGGCATTAACATCTTGTTTTTGGACCACTGAGGATATAAATTTATGCCCTTTTCCCTGAAACCCCCTGACACTTAATGGTCAAGTGATAGAGTTATAGAACCCTACAGCTCAGAAACAGGCCCTTTGGCCCATCTTATCCATGTCAAACTATTATTATGCCTAGTCCCATTAACTTGCACTTGGACCGTAGCCCTTGATAACCCTCCTGTCCATCTACCTATCCAAAGTTCTCTTAAATGTTGAAATCAAACCTGCATTCTCCACTTCATCTGTCAGCTTGTTCCACACTGTCACCACTCTCTGAGTGAAGATGTTCCTGCTCAGGTTCCCACTATACATTTTACCTTTCACCTTTAACCCATGACCTCCAGTTGTAGTCGCATCCAGCCTCAGTGGAAAAAGCCTGCTTGCGTTTACCCTATCTGTTGTATACCTATATTTCTTTGTCCTGCTTGGTGGTGCAATAATATCAGCGCCGGACTCTGGAGTGAAGGTTTCCAAGTTCGATTCCAAGTCGGGTTGAGCATCGAGCTAGCAACTTGGCATCGTAAAAACAAGAATAGCTTGCTATGGAAACGCTGTCATGGCGGTGCCCCGATAACTCCACTGACGAGTTACAGGCTGCTACTCTTCTTCTTCTTCTTCATATTTGTTTAGTTATATGAAGAGCTGTTGTGGTGCCAGGACAGCATGGCATCATATAAACTCAGAACAGCACGGAACAAGAACAGCACCTTCAGCCCATGGTGTTGTGCTTAACTAATTAAGATAATGACATGTAATCCCTCCTGTCTGCACATCGTCTCTTTCATTCCATTCTCTGCATATTCACATGCCTGTTTAAGAGCCTCAATCATATTTGCCTCTACCACAACCTATGAAAGTGCACTCCAGTCACCTACCACACTCTCTGTGGAAAATTATACTCCACATACCTTATCTTAACCTTCAGGATGAAACACATATGCACATAATGTAAACATCAAGCATATTTGGTTAGGATAAACACCTTCGTTTAGTGCTTCTATATCCTGAAACTGCCAGTAAAATTTACTAGAACATCAGCCATGATGAACACTGTCAAAGGCGACATCCTCAAGATGGGTCAAAAAGCAATTGTTTTCACATCTTTTTATTTCTGATATGGTTCTGCTGCGGTCAGAGCTTGTAATCTACAATCTGGCTGTGTGATTTCAGTCCGATCTGGCAATCTGGCCCTTTGCTATCTCTGAGAATGTTCCAAGAGGCTGCAACCCAAGCGTGCAGCACGAAGACCAGGGAGCCTGGGGGGAGCGAGGCCATGATCAACTCCATCTCTTGTCGATTAAACACTGAGGTAGATTGAAAGCCTCGAAGCAGGTGCCGAGGCGAGCGAGTGCTCAGTGCCGTCTATGAGCCTCCCACTCACTGTTTCCAGAGGAGGTGTCTGCATGCGGTGATCTCCCACTCACTGTTTCCAGAGGAGGTGTCCGCATGCGGTGATCTCCCACTCACTGTTTCCAGAGGAAGTGTCCGCATGCGGTGATCTCCCACTCACTGTTTCCAGAGGAGGTGTCCGCATGCGGAGATCTCCCACTCACTGTTTCCAGAGGAGGTGTCCGCATGCGGAGATCTCCCACTCACTGTTTCCAGAGGAGGTGTCCGCATGCGGTGATCTCCCACTCACTGTTTCCAGAGGAGGTGTCCGCATGCGGTGATCTCCCACTCACTGTTTCCAGAGGAGGTGTCCGCATGCGGTGATCTCCCACTCACTGTTTTCAGAGGAGGTGTCCGCATGCGGTGATCTCCCACTCACTGTTTCCAGAGGAGGTGTCCGCATGCGGTGATCTCCCACTCACTGTTTCCAGAGGAAGTGTCCGCATGCGGTGATCTCCCACTCACTGTTTCCAGAGGAGGTGTCCGCATGCGGAGATCTCCCACTCACTGTTTCCAGAGGAGGTGTCCGCATGCGGAGATCTCCCACTCACTGTTTCCAGAGGAGGTGTCCGCATGCGGAGATCTCCCACTCACTGTTTCCAGAGGAGGTGTCCGCCTGCGGTGATCTCCCACTCACTGTTTCCAGAGGAGGTGTCTGCATGCGGTGATCTCCCACTCACTGTTTCCAGAGGAGGTGTCTGCATGCGGTGATCTCCCACTCACTGTTTCCAGAGGAGGTGTCTGCATGCGGTGATCTCCCACTCCCTGCTCCTGAGGAGGTGTCCGCATGCAGTGATCTCCCACTCACTGTTTCCAGAGGAGGTGTCCGCATGCGGAGATCTCCCACTCACTGTTTCCAGAGGAGGTGTCCGCATGCGGAGATCTCCCACTCACTGTTTCCAGAGGAGGTGTCCGCATGCGGAGATCTCCCACTCACTGTTTCCAGAGGAGGTGTCCGCATGCGGAGATCTCCCACTCACTGTTTCCAGAGGAGGTGTCCGCATGCGGAGATCTCCCACTCACTGTTTCCAGAGGAGGTGTCCGCATGCGGAGATCTCCCACTCACTGTTTCCAGAGGAGGTGTCCGCATGCGGAGATCTCCCACTCACTGTTTCCAGAGGAGGTGTCCGCATGCGGTGATCTCCCACTCACTGTTTCCAGAGGAGGTGTCCGCATGCGGAGATCTCCCACTCACTGTTTCCAGAGGAGGTGTCCGCATGCGGTGATCTCCCACTCACTGTTTCCAGAGGAGGTGTCCGCATGTGGTGATCTCCCACTCACTGTTTCCAGAGGAGGTGTCCGCATGCGGTGATCTCCCACTCACTGTTTCCAGAGGAGGTGTCCGCATGCGGTGATCTCCCACTCACTGTTTCCAGAGGAGGTGTCCGCATGCGGTGATCTCCCACTCACTGCTCCTGAGGAGGTGTCCGCATGCGGTGATCTCCCACTCACTGTTTCCAGAGGAGGTGTCCGCATGCGGAGATCTCCCACTCACTGCTCCTGAGGAGGTGTCCGCATGCGGAGATCTCCCACTCACTGTTTCCAGAGGAGGTGTCCGCATGCGGAGATCTCCCACTCACTGTTTCCAGAGGAGGTGTCCGCATGCGGTGATCTCCCACTCACTGTTTCCAGAGGAGGTGTCCGCATGCGGAGATCTCCCACTCACTGTTTCCAGAGGAGGTGTCCGCATGCGGTGATCTCCCACTCACTGTTTCCAGAGGAGGTGTCCGCATGTGGTGATCTCCCACTCACTGTTTCCAGAGGAGGTGTCCGCATGCGGTGATCTCCCACTCACTGTTTCCAGAGGAGGTGTCCGCATGCGGTGATCTCCCACTCACTGTTTCCAGAGGAGGTGTCCGCATGCGGTGATCTCCCACTCACTGCTCCTGAGGAGGTGTCCGCATGCGGTGATCTCCCACTCACTGTTTCCAGAGGAGGTGTCCGCATGCGGAGATCTCCCACTCACTGCTCCTGAGGAGGTGTCCGCATGCGGAGATCTCCCACTCACTGTTTCCAGAGGAGGTGTCCGCATGCGGAGATCTCCCACTCACTGTTTCCAGAGGAGGTGTCCGCATGCGGAGATCTCCCACTCACTGTTTCCAGAGGAAGTGTCCGCATGCGGTGATCTCCCACTCACTGATTCCAGAGGAGGTGTCCGCATGCGGTGATCTCCCACTCACTGTTTCCAGAGGAGGTGTCCGCCTGCGGTGATCTCCCACTCACTGTTTCCAGAGGAGGTGTCTGCATGCGGTGATCTCCCACTCACTGCTCCTGAGGAGGTGTCCGCATGCGGTGATCTCCCACTCACTGTTTCCAGAGGAGGTGTCCGCATGCGGTGATCTCCCACTCACTGTTTCCAGAGGAGGTGTCTGCATGCAGTGATCTCCCACTCACTGATTCCAGAGGAGGTGTCTGCATGCGGTGATCTCCCACTCACTGTTTCCAGAGGAAGTGTCCGCATGCGGTGATCTCCCACTCACTGATTCCAGAGGAGGTGTCCGCATGCGGTGATCTCCCACTCACTGTTTCCAGAGGAGGTGTCCGCCTGCGGTGATCTCCCACTCACTGTTTCCAGAGGAGGTGTCTGCATGCGGTGATCTCCCACTCACTGTTTCCAGAGGAGGTGTCTGCATGCGGTGATCTCCCACTCACTGTTTCCAGAGGAGGTGTCCGCCTGCGGTGATCTCCCACTCACTGTTTCCAGAGGAGGTGTCCGCATGCGGTGATCTCCCACTCACTGTTTCCAGAGGAGGTGTCCGCCTGCGGTGATCTCCCACTCACTGTTTCCAGAGGAGGTGTCCGCATGCGGTGATCTCCCACTCACTGCTCCTGAGGAGGTGTCTGCATGCGGTGATCTCCCACTCACTGTTTCCAGAGGAGGTGTCCGCATGCGGTGATCTCCCACTCACTGTTTCCAGAGGAGGTGTCCGCATGCGGTGATCTCCCACTCACTGTTTCCAGAGGAGGTGTCCGCATGCGGTGATCTCCCACTCACTGTTTCCAGAGGAGGTGTCTGCATGCGGAGATCTCCCACTCACTGATTCCAGAGGAGGTGTCTGCATGCGGTGATCTCCCACTCACTGTTTCCAGAGGAGGTGTCCGCATGCGGAGATCTCCCACTCACTGTTTCCAGAGGAGGTGTCCGCATGCGGTGATCTCCCACTCACTGTTTCCAGAGGAGGTGTCTGCATGCGGTGATCTCCCACTCACTGCTCCTGAGGGAAGGTCCTTGCATTTGAGCGATCTCTCTCTCCCCCGATGCTGTTGGCAGATAGAGCTGGGGCAAGGGGCGGCCTTTCGATAATGAGCACTGAGCTTAGCTGTACTGAAATATGTATTTTGATTTTGCATTTTACATCATGTGTTTCTGCTTTTTTTATTGCTCTTTGCATGTTTTTTTGTGTGTTGGAGGAGAGGGGGCTTTGATGTTTGATGTTTTTCTATGAATGGCTTGACTCCATGTTGTTTCTTTGTTTCGTGACTCTCTGTGGAGAATACAAATTTCAGAGCTGTACACTGCATACATACTTTGATAATAAATTTACTTTGAATTTTGATTGTCTTTTGTTTACATCATTTACTTATTATAACACAGAAGGAGGCCATTCAGCCCATTGGATCTATGCTAGTTCCCAATAGACTGTGCCTAAGGTCAGGCCCATGCCTGGGTCTCTGGAACTGAGACAGTAGCACTAATTCTTGTATGCTGCTGTCAATTACAATTAATGATGAGGTTTTACAAAGAAAAAGATAGAAAACAACAATTGATTATGCCCTGCTAATCTTGTGGATGTTTTGTGACTGTGAGGAAAATGATAAAATATCAGCAGAAATTGGTGAATTTCCCAGTTAACAGGCTGATCAAGTGTGCTGGTGCTGTTGCTGTGGGCCAGATCAAAGGCAGGCAGAGAACTAGCAGCAGTTGTGCTTGTTTGCCAAAGAGCAGCTACCTCTCTTAAAGATGGACTGACTGATACTTCAGTAAAATCAAAGCAGAGCGCACAATGCAGGTTTGCAAACAGTGGTGCAGGCTAACTGTAGAAGGGCAGATGCAGAACAAGCTGGAAAGATTTAGCACAAAGGAAATAGAACAAAGGAAATAGAATCAAGAGGAGTATATACAACATGAAAACAGGCCTTTTGGCCCAGCTCATCCATGCTGACCTAGTGCTTTGCTGAGCTAGTCCCATTTGCCTGCATTTGGCACTTTTCCACCTTTACCTTTCCTATACACATACCAGTCCAAAAAGTCTTTTAAATGTTGTAATTGTATCTGCCTCTACCACTTCCTCCACAGCTCGTTCCATACACCCACCACCCTCTGTGCGATAAAGTAGCCCCTCAATTCCTCTTTGATCCTTTCCCTTCCTACCTTAAACCTCGGTCCACTAGCTTTATATACGCTTACTACAACCCACGGCTATTTGAGATTGCAGACAGCTGTTAATTCAGCACAAGCAATCAAAATCCAGGAGAAATCATTTCGACTTGGAGCAATACAGCACTGACACAAACCATTTGGCCAACCGATCCAAGCCGACCACGGTGTCCATCCACCTTATCCTGATTTCCTGTCTTCATTCCATATCCCACTAAGACCCATTCATCCACATACCTATCCAAGAGCTTCTTTAATGACACCACTGTACCTGTCAGAACCATTCCCCTGGCAGCTCTTTCAAGCGCCTCACTACCTTCTGCATGAAGAAGTTGCCCCTTGGATCCCTTTTAATTTTTTCACCTCACACCCTAAACCTTTGCTCTCTAGTTTTGGAAACCCTATACCTTGGGCAAAATCATGAGTGATCGAATTGTTGTACTTAGAGTCCTATAAAGGTATTGTATCTTTAATGAGTTTTCAGATTTGTGATGCAGGAACAGGATTGTGTGTTGTCTATGAGTCAAAAGGAACCAGTCCAAATTGTTAGGCACAGAAAGCTCTACTATTATTTGGTGTTTGGGATTGTGAATCCCATGGAGATGATATCCAAGATTCCCAGCCAAAGATGTAACAATAGCTGACAGTCAAAGGACAATGAAAGCGTCTGGAGACTGCAGGTAGCAACAGTCATTTCAGTGTGTCCTGGCAACCTCTTCCCCAGTCTGTAAGAGAGACAAACTGCTACTTGTGTCAGAAGAAAAAATGTGCATTAGTAGTTGGCAGACCAAAGATGTAAGGCAAAAGACAGGAATGACATCTTAAATATACTACACTGGAGAGAATGAGCTTCTTATTAGAAATGGAGGAGTCTGCACAATATTACCTCAGCAACAGAAAATTCAGAAAGTGTTTTATTTAAATTAATATATTGGTTTATTATTTTCACATGTACTGAGGTGGAGAAAAAACTTTGCATATCATCCATACAGGTTATTTCATTACAACTGTGCAAGTGAAAACAATGCAGAGCAAAGTGTTACAGAGGAAGTGAAGTGCAGGCGAACAATAAGGTGAGGGTGGTTTAAAGGTAGAGGATGTGGAGTACACTTCGTGATTAACTCATTGTGGTGCACAATGTGGCGGTTCCGTCTCAATCCTATTCAGCCAACCTGGAACATCTGGCCATCAAATGTCATCCATTTCATCTGACATCACCCTAATAACAGTGTAATTGCACCTCAGGCCAATGTCAGGCAGGTACAGGCACTGTGATGCTCACCATCATTGTGTGCCATGTCATATGATGTGGGAAATAACGGTCTATCCATGACCATGATTGCTCTGGGCAAATTTTTCTACAGAAGTGGTTTGCCATTGCCTTCTTCTGTGATCAGTGTTTTTACAAGACGGGTGACCCCAGCCATTATCAATGCTCTTCAGAGATTGTCTGCCTGGCTTTAGCGTTCGCGTAACCAGGTCTTGTGATGTGCACCAGCTGCTCATACGATCATCCATCACCTGCTTCCATGGCTTCGTCTGACTCTGACTGGGGGGCTAAGCAGGTACTACACATTGCCCAAGGGTGACCTGCAGGCTAGCGGAGGGAAGGAGCACCTTACATCTCCTTTTGTAGAGATGTATCTCCCCCCTGCCACCCAGCACCATGGACCCAGATACCTTCTCTATTTTCAAACAGGCCAGCTTGGAGAAGTCACTGAATTACCACCGACGTATCACCTGTGAAACCAGAGGAGCCAGGGCACTTCACTACTGTTATACCGCCACTAAGAACACTTACCTTGCCATCCCATGCCCACACTTTGGAAGGTCTGATCGCCTGCATGTACTTCTATTCCTGACATATAGGCAGAGACTAAGGAGAAAGAAGGAATGGTCAAATGAGGAAGAGGATTGCTCACAGAACTGGACAATATTCAGCAATTCATCTTCCAATCTAAATGAATTCGTCACAGTTGTCACTGACCTCATGAAAACCTGTATGGATGAGTGTGTGCCTTCAAGAATATACTGGACATACCAAACCAAAAGCCATGGATGAACCAGGAGATTCCGATTCTCGGCCAGAATCAACGCCTGCCTAAGCAAGGACCTGGACCTGCTGCAATTTGCCTTTGCCACAACAGGTTAAAAAAAAACAATTCTGATTGAGGTTAGAGACAGAATTGGATGCACATCAACTCTGGAAGGGTTTGCAAGCCATTACTTTCTATAAAATGAAACCTGACATCATGAATGGCTGTATTGCTTCACCCCCAGATGAGCTCAACACCTCTTATGCACACTTTAAAAGAGAAAATAAAACTACACCTGTGCAATTCCCTGCAGCATCCTGTAACCCTGGGATCTCTGTCTCAGATGCTGACGCAGAACACCTTTAAGAGGGTGAAGCCTGTCAGGTCCTGATGGTGTACCTGGTTGGACACTGAAAACCTGTGCCAACCAACTGGTGGGAGTGTTCAAGGACATCTTCAGTCTCTTACTTCTGCAGTCAGAAGTTCCCACCTGCTTTAGAAGGGTGACACTCATACGAGTGCCCAAGGAGAGCAGGGTGAGTTGCCTCAGTGGCTAATGCCCAGTTGCACTGATATCTGTGTTGAAGTGCATTGGAAGGTTGGCCATGGCCTGAATTAACACCTGCCTAAACAAGGACCAGAACCTGCTGCAATTTGCCTATTGCTGCTATAGGTTCAAAAATTCAAAGTTCAAAGTAAACATAATCAAAGTAGGTACTACATATGTCACCTGTGATACATATTCTTGCAGGCATACTCAGTAAATCCAATAACCATAGCAGAATCAGTGAAAGACTGCACCACCAGGACAGACAGCCAGTGAGCAAAAGACAACAAACTGTGCAACTACAAAAAAAAGTAAATAAATAAAAAGTAAACATCGAGAACATGAGATGAAGGGTCCTTGAAAGTGAGTCCATAGGTTGTGGGAACATTTTACTGATGAGGCAGGTGAAGTTGAGTGAAGTTATCCCCTCTGGTCTGATGGTTGAGGGGTAGTAACTGTTCCTGCGCAACTCTCCCTCACTTAAATCGAAACCCAGCACTATTCTCGACACCATCTTGATGTCGAGGTCTTCATCGACGACAATGGACGAACGAACACGACCTACAGTAATCAGCAAAGATTGGTTTTAAAAAGTCTGGAAATTGATAGCAGAGAAGAGCTTCCTGCTTCAGCTGATCCTCTGTTCAGATCATTCAGATATTAGTACTAAACGTTTGATAGTCAGACTGCAAAGCAAAGGCTTTTTTTCTGTAACACTAATGAGGTTGTTCAGGTTATTCAGCAGGTGTAACATCAAAGCAGGTCTACAGAAACAGATTGAGAATGACCAGCTTGGATGAGTTTCTGAATGAAGCTTTATGACTATCTACAGTTGCTGGGCTAAATTGTCAACCAATCAGGGGTGTTTAGAATGGGAATGTGGAACAGTCATTCTGAACATTCTCAGGAAAAGACTGTAGTTTGTCAAATGGAGGTCATTGTTAAGAGGTTACAAATGGCTGCACATTAATGGAGATGGAGGAATTTATGTTCATGTGTCCATGTGTACAGTTTGTCAGCCATGCTGATCAAAAACATCTAAGGGATCATTACAGCCAGGGAAAAGGCCAATCTGACCATTCCAACAAACCTTGTCGATTTCTGTCATAAAGACAATGTTAGTTTCCTTGTACTGGTGGTGTTTATGGAAAATGGATTGAAGTCAGATATGTTCAATTGTGCAACGTACCATTGAAGAGTTGAGTTGGCTCTCTGCTGCGCATGAATTACCAGTAGAAATGGTGGCTGGCAATAGAATCCATCACTTTGCGAGTTTCTGTGTGATTATTCTGTTGATCTTCGCACTTCCATTGGACAGCAGAAAGATGTGAACATGTGCCAAAAGAAACCTTGAAGGAGCAAGTGTTCCAAGGTTACTCAGGCTTCCCGATGAGTCATTAATACTTTAACTAATGTATGACTTCACGTTCCACTGGGTGTTTCACTCCAGCAGAGCTGTGAATGCATCTTTTCACACAACTGATCATGGTGCAGCTTAACTCAAAGGGGAAATCAGAGAGCAGCAAGTGAAGTGGAAGGCAATGTTTTGAGAGAGAGAAAAGCAACTTCAACTGAGTGAGAGATAACTGGGCCAGCGAGACTCGGCAATGGAACCTCGGTGAAGTCGTTCAAATGTGTGGTGGCAGAAGTTTGAATTGGGAATCAGGTAAGGAATTGAAGTGATTGAAGCAAGACTCATGGTACATATAGACATGAAGTAATGCATGATAACAAATCTAGCTTTGGTTTTGATACAGAGCCAGTTATGTTGAAGAGTTATGGAAGAGTGGTGAGTCAAATGAAGAGGTTGCTAGTTCTTTGGTTCCAGGGATGAGTACAATGAGAGGAATAGGTACATATTTGAGGTCAAATCAATAAAGAAAGCTAGCTCACTGACTAAAGGTGTAATGACTGTATATAACTGTGCATTCATATTTCCCATAAGGAAGAAGAACTGTCTGATCTGTATGTATACAGTTATATCAATGTCATATTTCTTCTTATTATTCAAGCTGCAGACACAAGGGACTCACCAAATAAGAAAGGGGAATCGGTTATTATTATACTGAATGGCAGAGAAGGATTAAAGAGCTGAAAGGCTTACTCTTCTCTTTTCCCATCTTTTCCCCAGTCTTGCCTCCAGTCTCGTTCTGTGTCATTGATGAAGCTAGTACTCTTAAGGAGGCTCTCAGTGCCATCCTGAATGTTTTATCTCAACTGTGAATGCTTACAGACCCAAGGTTTCCAAGAATCTATGTGGAAATACATTTTTTCAAGATGTCGTTTAGGACTCCTTGAATATTTTCTTCTGTCACCTGATAATTTCTTCCTATGATGCAGCTTGGAATTAAGTGTCTGGTTTGAAGACTAGTGAATTTGCTGGCATTGGCTCCAGTGAACGTTGAGGGTTTCGTGTTGACTTTGTTGGTATTTTTGATGCCTTGATGCATCTCCTGTAGATAGTCTGGGCCTTCGGGCAAGTTTCACTATAATATGGTTAGAGATCAGTTTTGCAACAAACCAGATGAGCTGATCTTCAGATATCTATTTCCTGAATTGACAGAAAACTGTGCTGGCACGTTCTAGACAATGGTGAACTTCATCACCAATGTTCTTTGAGAAATAAGAAGGGGATCATGTTTTCCAAGTCTCTGCATGAACTAGTATTGTTAGAAGTTAGTTCTGTATAATGGGGTAGGCAAGTAGAAGCCTTTTTGCAGATGTAGTGTGAAAGGCTCTTGTATTTCAGTGAATAAACCAGTGATAAATTGGAGCTCAACCTCCGAGCATATGCAAATACTGCAGATGTGTACTGCAGATGAACTAACTGATAGTCAGCTGACCTTGGTTTTTAAGGTCACCATCTTTGAAGAGTTTTCAACAAATGGAATTAAATGATATGGGTGCTGAACTATTTGTCAATCATAGGGTTGACTGTTCGTTTCCCTTTCTTCCAATCCCACTCTGTCCATATGCAACTGGTTAGTTTATTTCCTGTCAGATACCTTGACCCCACTTGACCTTGCCTGGTCCCAGGGTAAAGAACATCTATTCGGGACAGGAGAGCAACTTGTAAAGGTTGGTGGAAGATCCAAATTTCAATGACCATGTGGAAGCTAATGGAAAAATAGAAAGATTCTGCAAAAGAGCTATGAGTAGTTAGGTTTCAAAATTTCAAGTCAAAACCACAGTAGTAATAATCTCTGATTACTACTGGGAAATGTGCAAGTTGACATAATGTTGAAAAAGATCAGAGAGAACTGAATTCAAAGCTCTGATCTTGATGTGGGAGAAATGAGTTTCAATTCAAGTGGCATACACAAAATTCTGGTAGAACACAGCAGGCCAGGCAGCATCTATAGGAAGAAGTACAGTCGACGTTTCGGGCTGAGACCCTTCGTCAGGACTAGGACTTCGTCTAGGTCCATGTCTAAATAGGTCCATGGCATAAAAAGGTTGGGAACGCTTGGAGAACTTACCAGTAAAAATGCCAAGATAAATCTCTTAAAATAAATTAAATATGGCATTATATCAAAGGAAAATGCTTGTAATGTAAACCCGCCATTTGCAAATCAGGAACAAGTTAGTGTGATGATCGGAACATATAAGAAAAATTGTTTACTGGTTACTTTGAAATTAATAGAGTTTGAAAAAGTCTGCATGGGTTTTAGAATCAGAATCAGGCTTAATACTACTAGCATACTGTATGTCATAGAATTTGTTGTTTGTAGCAGTAGTAGAATGTAATGCATTAAAATATGTAAGTTATAATAACAAATAAAATATATAAATATGTAGTGCAAAAAGAGAACAAAAAGTAATGAGGTAGTATACATTGTTTCTTCAGATGGAGAAGGGGAAGAAGCTGTTTCTAAAACACTGAGTGGCAGCAATGAGAAGAAGCTATGTCCTGGGCGATGGGGATTCTTAATGATGGATGCTGCCTTTTGAAGGTGTCCTCGATGCTGGGGAGGCTAGTGCCCATGATGAAGCTGGCTGAGTTTGCAAATCTCTGCAGCTTCTGATCCTGAGCGGTGGCCTCTCCATACCAGATGGTGATGCAACCAGTTAGAATCTACTCTGTGGTGCATCTGTCGAAATTTGCTAGAGTCTTTGGTGGCATACCAGATTTTCTCAGGCTCCTAATGAATTATCACTGCTGTTGTGCTTTCTTCATAATTGCATCAATATGTTGGGGCTCAGGATATATATTCAGAGATGTTGACACCCAGGAACTTGAAACTGCTCATCTGTTCCACCGCTGATCCCTCGATGAAGACTAGTATGAGCTGTCTCAACTTTCCTTTCTTGAAGTCAGCAATTCATTCCCAGCTCTTACTGATGTTGAGTACAAGGTTGCTATTGACTTGAAGGCAATATAAATGGCAAGGCATATTTGATAAATCAGTTAGAGATTGTTGGTCCAAGGATAAATTAGCTCATTTTTACTCTCATATTAGTCCTATTTGTGATAGATAATCTGAAATTGTGTCTTTAACTCATATGTTTTGGTCTTGTTCATTTTTGGAGAAATATTGGAAAGATATTTTTGATATTATTTCTGCGGTTTTGAATATTGATTTGCAACCTCATCCTATTACCGCAATTTTTGGTTTACCAATGTTAGACTCACTGCATTTATCTCCTTCTGCCCGTCGAATGATTGCATTTCTAACTCTGATGGCTAGAAGATCTATATTGTTGAATTGGAAGGAAATTAACCCTCCCACTGTATTTAATTGGTTCTCTCAAACAATGTTATGTTTAAATTTAGAAAAAATTAGAAGTGGTGTTTTTGAGACTTCTATTAAATTTGAAAAGTTATGGAGACCATTTATTCAACATTTTCATATGATGTAATATGACCCTGTGCCAAGTTTATTTGATTTCCCAGCTTTTAGCTTATGTATGTTGAGAGGACCGGAAGTGACGGCATTGATGAATATTTATTCTTGTGAGATATTATAAACAGCCCCCTTTTTTTTCTCTCTCTCTTTTTTTGCTTCTTTTTTCTTCTATATTAGTTATTAGTTATTAGATTAGTAGATTAGCTAGTTTTGCATTATATATATATTTTATTTTTTTTCGTTCTTTTTTCTGTTTTTTTATATCATATATTATGAAATATTTAGACTTACCATGTTCATACATATATTTTATGGCTTATGTCTTGGTAAACTCATTTATATTGTAACTATTATATATGTTTTTTCATATGTAATGGAATTTGTATGTTTGTAATTTCTTTATCAATATATCATTTGTATTCGGTCCATATTACTAATAATAATAAAAAGATTTAGAAAGAAAAGAGATTGTTGGTGTTGTAACTAATTTAATGTGTATGGATGGAGTGGTGGATGTAGCGTACTTGGGGTTGGAGAAGGCCTTTGATAAGATGCGTGGAGTGACTGAAGATTTCTTCGTGGACAGAAAACAGAATACAGGTACAAATGGGTCACTTTGGCTTGTGAGACTCCAAACAGCAGATTGATGCAGTGGATGGGTGCTGGTTCTCAGGTGCTTGGCCTACATCAATGATTTGGATGAGGAGATCATGTGTAGGCATTGTAGCGTAGTGGTTAGCACAATGCTTTACAGTACCAACAACCCAGGTTCAATTCCCACTGATGCACCATCAATAACTCACTCTGAGACGTAAGGCGAGATATCAGCTTTTATTGACTGGAAGAAGGAACCAGGAGTGAGTGACCATCATACTACGTCCTGGAGACTGAGGCCGAGCGTCAGGCCTCAGATCGCCTTTATACAGGGGCCTGTGGGAGGAGCCACAGGAGCAGTCGGCAGGGGGCGTGTCCAGACAGGCACATGTAGTTCACCACATCCACCCCTACCTGTAAGGAGTTTGTACATTCTCCCTGTGACCTCTTGGCTTTCCTCTGGGTCCAAAGTCCAAAGACGTACCAGTTTGTAGATTAATTGGTCTTGTAAATTGTCCCATGATTAGGCTCGGATTAAACAGGGGTTGCTGAGTGGCACGGCTAGAAGGGCCTATTCTGTGATGTATCTCAATAAAATGAAATAAAATATTCAAATTTGCTGATGATACAAAGCTAGAGGCACAAATGGGCAGTAAGGAGTTTCTTCAGCCATAGGGTGATGAAGCTATGAACTGTATTACCACAGATGGCTGTGAAGGCCAAGTCATTAGGTATATTTAATGGATGTATTCTAAGTTTCTATTTTGGCAAAGGAGTTTAAAGTTATGGGAAGAAGGCAGGAGAGCATTCTTGAAAAATCAGCAATTGAATGCGGAGCACACCCAATAGGCTGATTAGCTTAATAACTTAATTTTGCTCCGATATTTTATGGTCTTATGATGTTATAGAGACAAGATGACCTAATGTGATAGAAAATAACTGTTAAAATCTGATTTTTATTTCCAATTTCTAGTACCTGCAGTGTTTAAAATTTGATGTTCATTTACGATAGAGGGATTTGCTCCAATTGTATAAGGTCGAAGTGTGAGTATATCCAGAACATTGTGCACGGTTTTCTTTCCCTACCTAAGAAAGATATACTTGTGTCAGTGCGCATGTAGCATAGGTTCACTAAGTTTATTCCTGTCCTGGGGATTTGTTGTGTGAAGAGGGCCTGTACTCTACTGAGCTGTCAATGAAATGTAAAATATTTTTGTATGGCTTTACAGGATAAATTAAGATGATCCTTCGCCTGTTTATTACTCAATTATTTAATTAATTTGTTTATTATTAGTATTTTGTTTTTTCTCTCTTTCTCTTTTGTGTTTGCACTGTTTGTTTTCCATCCTGTTGGGTGTGGTCTTCCACTGAATTTGTTGTGTTTCTTGCATTTACTGTGAATGCCTGCAAGAAAATGATCGTACGGTTGGCTCTGGCAACGTTCATGTACTTTGATAATAAACTTACATTGAACTTTGGTTGAGATATCTAAAATCAGGGCTCACCATCTCAAAAAATGGACTAGACTTTCAGGTCAAATATGGGAAGAATATTTTCTTCATGCAGAGAGCTGTGGACCTTTGGAAATTTTTACCCAGAAGAGCTGAGGATGCATGATCATTGAGTATATTCAAAACACAGAGGGATAGACTTTTGGATAATAAGGGAATCGGGGGTAAGGGAGGAGTGCAGGTAAATGACACTGAGGTAAAACATCCATGATCTGATTGAATGGAGGCGTAGGTGTGGGGGGTTGCCCTTCGAATTCTATTTCCTATGTTCTATGTACCTACATTGAATTATTGGAGAATTCTAGATGATATAGCCCATCAGAGTCCAAGAAGTCAGCTCACCCCTACCTTCTAAATAACAATTAGGGATGAACCTTGCCAGTGATACCTAAATCCTGAAACTGAATATAAAATATACCTGTCTCGTCTTGATGTTCATTAACAAACCAGCTCCCTCACTCCCTTCTAGTGAGACACTAGAAGATGGTATCCAATGGACATGAAAGCTGGGGGAGCCAGAGGGAAAACAGAAATTTAATGCTGGGGAGAATTACTCAAAATCAGGGGGACTACCACGCAGCCTTGGATTAAATAAAATGAAATATTCTTTTGAGGTTATGATGTTTGAATATATTTGGGCAAGAGTGAAAGAGGGAAAATCCAACATTGTTTTTAAGGTGGAAGGAAGGCATGAAGAGTAAAATAGCTGGGATCAAAGGAGTGCCTTCTGTGAATCTGTAGTATGTTTGGGGTCATTAGCAGTCCGGGTGACAGCTTGTCCACTGGGCAGTGGGAAGGTGGCAACATGTAGTTCTGCTGAACATGGTAGGCATGTTATGCACGGCAACACTTGCAGGCTGTCCCCAGCACATCCATGGGTGTGTTTTTTTGCAGATACAGTGTGGAACGGGCTATTCCGGCCCAACAAGACACACCGCTCAGCTACAGACCTACTTAACCCTAGCCTCATCACAGGACAATTTACAATGACCAGTTAACATACCAACTGTTGCCTCTCGGGACTGTGGGAGGAAACCGGAGAAAACCCAGACCCACGTGGGAAGAACATACCAACTCCGTACAGAGGATGCTGGAACTGAACTCCGAACCTTGGCGCTCCAAGCTGTAATAGTGTCGCGCTAACCCTTATGTTACCACTGGTTGTTAACACAAGTGATGCATTTCATTGTATGTTTTGATGTACATTTAATCAATAAATCTGAATCTGAATCAGCGATAGACAATTACCGTGTGTTTGACCAGCTTGCATTACAATGTACTTCATTTTGTTCCAATTGTGTTCTTTCTTGCCAAAAATAGTGTATAATTTGTGAACATTGTGTATCCTACACTGTGTCCCTGTAATGCTGCTGCAAGTAAGCTTTTCATTAGTGATAGGACAGTAAGCCTGTCTTTGACTTAGACACCAGGAATTGTGCAGTTACCTAGTCTATTTCACTCTCCCGAATGGAATATTTCTGCCTGACTTGTGCAATGACATTGTCCCGCAGTCTGTGAATTCCTGTCATTACAGAGTAGGGATGGTGAGGTGGAGGGAAAAAAGGAGAACCCTCCTCATTGTGGAAAATTAATGCCTCCATTCTTAAATTAGCTAGTCAAAATTTCAAGCCCAGCTGTGTTATCTACACTTATATTTAAATGAGGAAAGAACATATTTACATTTTATAGAAAAAACTTGCTGTGAGGGTGTTGAAAAATAATCTCCCTCTGGATTCAAAATCACTGTTAAATTAATGTTTCTGCCATATTAGCTGTTGAACCTGAACAGTGAGCTGCCACGAATGGAGAAGGCACAGACCTTGAGGAATGTGCCTCATCTGCCACCAGCTACATCAGTTAGTGTGTAAACAATGTTGGTAGGTCAGGAATAGTCATCTCAAAGCCCAGCCGGAAGCCCTGAGAGGACGGGGAGGTGCGCTCCTAGTAGAGCCCAGAACATTGCCTTCAAGTCCGGCAAATGCACAACTTTCAGAGCAGTTAGGAGAAACCTTAACTTAGGCATCAAAAGGACAAAGACCACCTATGCACAAAAAATTCAGGAACACCAGTCTGCTAACAATCCCCAGTGTATGTGCTATGCATAACTAACTAGGCAAGAAAAAAAACTGTGGACTGTACCGGTGAGTCCGCCCTCCCTGATGCTCTAAGCAACTTCTATCCATGCTTCGAGGCATGCAACACCACACCGACCATGAAAGGTACCTCCCACCTAGGTGAGCAGCCACTGTTTGTAACTGCAGCAACATGAGAAGGTCGCTGCAGAGAGTCAACTCCCGTAAGGTGGCTGGACCCGACAACATCCCAGGCTGAGAACTCGGGAGTGTGCATACCAGCTCACTGACTTCTTCACACTTCACTCATCCAGGCTATTGTCTTCACTTGCTTCAAATCAGCCACCATCACCCTACCAAAGAACTCTACAGCTGCATAACTAAGTGACTACTGCCCAGTGGCGCTGATGCCAATCATCATGAAGTGCTTTGAATGGCGAATAATGACACATATCAAAAACTCCACTCCTGCCTCATTAGACACTCACCAATATGCTTACTGACAGAATTGCCCTACAACCTATGCCATAGCATCTGTCATGCATCTGCCCCAGACACACCTAAAAAACAAGGATACTTGTGTCAGAATGCTGTTTCTGGATTTCAGTTCTCTATTCAACATTACTGTCCCACAGACATTGGTGAACAAGCTCCTACTCCTTAGTCTAAATACAATACTCTGCTACTGGGTGTTGGAATTTCTAATGAACAGGCCTCAGATAGTTAGGATGCACAACTGCTCCTCCCTTCCCATCATTCTCAGCACATGACTGTACGACCATACACCAGAGTAATCACATTCTCAAGTTGCCCATCACATGACAGTGGTGGGGCTCATCACCAACAACAATGAGACAGCCTACAGAGAGGAGGTGGAAGAGCTTGAGGCTCGGTTCCAGTCAAATAACATGTTCTTTATTGTCAAAAAAACAAAGGAGATGGCTATTGACTTCAGGAGAACTCATACCATGCACCTGCCCCCATACTGGTGGGGCAGCTGTGGAAACTGCAAGCAGTTTCAAACTTTTGCAAGTGCACATCTCCTCTCATGGTTCCAGAGGAAGACTCACCAAAATCTCTACTTTCTGAGGAGGCTGAAGAGGGCTGTACTATGCAACTCAATAGTTACGTCGTGCTACAGATGCACAGTGGAGAGCATCCTAGCAAGTTGCATCACAGCTTGGTACTGGAACAGACAGAAGGGCTCTAAAATGGACAGTTAAAACTACCCAAAGCGTCACCAGCACCAGCCTACCTGCCATCAAGGGCATACATACAGAAAGATGCCAGAAAAGGGCCAGTAATATCTTGAAGGATCCCACCCACCCTGCTCATGAACTGTTTGTCTCACTCCCATCAGGGAGGATGCTACGTAACAGCCACGCCAGGACCACAGACTTACTTTCCCCAGGCAGTAAGGCTGATCAAAACCTCCATCCACTAACCCACCCCTTCACATCCTCAACCATCACCACTTTATTATTTCCTGTCAGTCACCTTATGTACAGACATTCCTGTGCCTAGCATCAATTTATGGACATACATTAAATCTATGTACACAAGCCATCTTATGCATTTATATTTATTGTGTTTTACTTTTATTATTGTTTTATTTATCTTTTGTGTAGTTGGTGCTCCAGAGTAACAATTATTTCATTCTTTTATACATTTGTGTACAGGAAATGACATAAAGCAATCTTGAATCAATAAAGCTCAGCGAGTAAACTTCATAACTCCTGGTCATATAATAAAAGTTATCCAATAGAAATTATTCAGGGGCCAAGTCAATCACTGTGCAGGCTCTGTGACACATTAAACTACAGGCAGTCAGCACTTTGAATAATTCATGGTGTATCTGGACATTTCCCAGATGAGGCTATTGTGAGCAATCCCTGAAGAGCAAGAACTCAAAAAATATTTGAATACTGTATTTTCTGTTCCAATCAAAGGTAACCGGTGTCCGTATGCCCTCATGGCAAATCTACTACAGACTGGAAAGTTGACAGCCAGAGGTAATTTGGAGTAAGTAATCTTCCAGCTGCAGCATTAACCTTGCACTAAAGAATATCTGATGCCACTTACAGTGAGTTCCATGGATTCGGTTCCACTGAAACCAGTGAATTTCCCATCTCAAATAGGAATTATTTTGTATTAAGTTTCTAATTATAATATTTTAGGTATTATTATACTCTAGGTAAACTAAAAAATATTTAACTGAGAGTTATCTGGAAATTCATGAACTATTAGAGAAAACACTCAAGTGTAATGATCTGGAAATGAGATCACGGAGCACCGTTCTTGTCTGACACTGTGGCTAAAGATAATTTCCCTCCAGAGTACATTATATTTGTGGAGACATACATTGAGAGACTGCAGATGCTCTAAGCTAGAGCAACAAACAAGATGCTGAAGGAACACACACAAAATGCTGGAGGAACTCGGCAGGTCAGGCAGCAGCTCTGGAGAGGAATAAAGAGTCAATGTTTTGGGCCACGACCCTTCACCATGTGAGTGTTACTTTGCATTTCCAGCATCTTCAGAATCTCTTGTGTTTAAGATCCTAAGGGATCTCAGTAGGCCAGTCAGCCTCTGTGGAGGGAAATGTGCAATCGACTTTTCAAGTCAAGAGTCTTCATCTGGACTGAACGGTAGAGGGGAGATAGTCAGTATATAAAAGGACAAAGGGAAGGAGTGGGGCAAGAGCCACTGTTGATGCTGCCTTCACCCACATCTCCTCCATTTCCGTTTTTGCATTCACCACATCTTCCCACTCTTAACAGTGATAGAGTTCCTTTCATCCTTACATACCATGCCATGAGCTTCCACATCCAACACACCATTCTCCACAACTGCCACCATTTCCAAAGGAATCCTACCAACAAACATATCTTTACCTCTCCGCCCACTTCTCTCCACTTTCCACAGGGATACTCTCCTTGTGATTCCTTTGTCCATTTGTCCCTCCCCACTAAACTCCCTCCTGCCACTTATTCCTGCAAGTGGCCGAAGTTTGAGATTTGCAGGTGAACTGTTGCCTCAGCTAGAAGGACTGGTCAGAGCCCTGAAAGGAGGAAAAGAAGGAGGTGAATGGGGAGGTGCACTTGTTTCACTTGTGGAAAGCAGTAAGTGGGGGGGGGGGTGGGGAGAGAAAGATGTGCTTGATGGTTGGATCCCTTTGGAGATGGGGCAAGTTATGAAAAATTACGTGCTGGACACGGAGGCAGGTGGGGTGGTAGTCGAGGACAAGAGGAACCCTATCCCTGGTGGGGTAGCAGGAGGATGGGGTGAGGGCAGATGTGCATGAAATGAAAGAGATGCAGTTGAGGGCAGTGTTGATGGTGGAGGAAAGGAAGCCTTTTTCTTTGAAGGAGGAGGACATCTCCTTAGTTCTGGAGATTCACTAGGTTGATTCCTGGGATGGCAGGGCTGTCTTACGCAGAGAGATTGGAGAGATTGGGCTTGTACACGCTGGAATTGAGGAGATTGAGAGGGGATCTGATTGAAACGTTTAAGATAATTAAAGGATTTGATAGGATTGAGGCAGGAAATATGTTCCAGATGTTGGGAGAGTCCAGTACCAGAGGGCATGGATTGAGAATAAGAGGTCAGTTATTTAAAACAGAGTTGAGGAAGAGCTTCTTCTCCCAGAGAGTTGTGGAGGTGTGGAATGCACTGCCTTGGAAGACGGTGGAGGCCAATTCTCTGGATGCTTTCAAGAAGGAGCTGGATAGATATCTGATGGATAGGGGAATCAAGGGATATGGGGACAAGGCAGGGACTGGGTATTGATAGTGAATGATCAGCCATGATCTCAGAATGGCGGTGCAGACTCGAGGGGCCAAATAGTCTACTTCTGCACCTATTGTCTATTGTCTATTGAAAAGCAGATGTGGCAGAGACAGAGGAATTGAGAGAAGGTGATGGCATTTTTACAAGTAACAGGGTGGGAAGAGGTAGAGTCCAGGTCGATGTGAGAGTCAGTGGGTTTATAAAGGACATCAGTAGATAAGCTGTCTCCAGAGACAGAGATAGAGAGATCGAGAAAGGGGAGGGAGGTGGTGAGAATAGACTAGTTAAGTTTGAGGGCTGGGTGTAAGTTGGAGGCAAAGTTGATGAAGTCAAGGAACTCTGCATGGGTGCAGGAAGCAGCACCAATGCAGTCATTGATGTAGCGTAGGAAACATGTGGGATGGTCACCAGTGTAGACTTGGAACATAGGTTATCCCATGTAGCTAACAAAAACGCAGACATAGCTGAGACCCATGTGAGTGCCCATGGACTCACCTTTTGTTTGCAGGAAGTGGGAGGAGTCAAAGGAGAAATTATTGAGATTGAGGGCTAGTTCTGCCAGACGGGGGAGAGTGGTGGTGAAGGGGAACTGGTTTGGGTCTGTTGTCCAGAACGAAATGGAGAACTTTGAGGGCTGGCTTCGATCATCTTATTTTCACCATGGACTTCACATGCTCTTGACCTTTTCAAAGATTTCAAGTTCCCTGGCCTCGATCATCTTATTTTCACTATAGATGTCCAGTTCCTAAACACATCTATCCCCTGCCAGGAAGGCCTCTACATCTGTAACTTCCAACATCTCCATTGGGATCCCACCACCAACCACATCTTTCTCTCCCCCCCCCCCACTTTCTGCTTTCCACAGGGATTGCTCCCCATGCGACTCCCTCATCTATTTGTCCCTCCCCACTGATCCTTGCAAGTTGAACAAGTTCTACACCTGTCCCTACACCTCCTCCCTCACTGCCATTCAGGGCTCCAAACAGTCCTTCCAGGGGAGGCGACACCTCAGTTGTGAGTCTTTTGGAGTCATACACTATCTGGTGCTGCCAGTGTGACATACTGTATATCAATGAGACCTGACGTAGATTGGGAGACCGAGCGCCTGTCCTCTGTCCACCACAAAAAGTGGGATCTCCCAGCAGCCACCCATTTTAATTCCACTCCCCATTCTCATTCCGACATGTCAGTCCAAGGCTTCTTCTACTGTTGCAAAGAGGCCCCACTCAGGTTGTAGGAGCAACACCCAATATTCCGTTTGCCTAGCCTCCAACCTGATGGAATGAACATCGAATTCTCAAACTTCCAGTATGGCTATCCCCCTCTCCTTCACCATTCCCCATTCCAATTTCCCTCTCTTACCTTGTCACCTTACCTGCCCATCACTTCCCTCTGGTGCTCCTCCCACTTCCCTTTCTTCCATGGCCTTCTGTCCTCTCCTATCAGATTTTCCCTTCTCCAGCCCTGTATCTCTTTACCAATTGACTTCCCGGCTCTTTACTTCTCCCCCTCCCACTCCCAGTTTCACCGCTCAACTTTTACCCTCTCTTTATTCCTCCTCTCCCCGCCTCCCAGTTTCACCTCTCACCTACTACCTTGTATTTCTTCCTCCTCTTCCCCACCTTCTTACTCTGACCTCATCTTTTCTCTCAGTCCTGATGAAGGGTCCCGGCCCAAAACATCAACAGTTTACTCTTCTCCGTAGATGCTGCCTGGCCTGCTGAGCTCCTCCAGCATTTTGTGTGTGTCACCTGCAAATCTACTGGGTTGTCTATTGTGTCCGATGCTCCTGATGAGGCCTCCTCTACAATGGTGAGACCCGTTGTAAACTGGGGGACTGGTTCATCAAGCACCTCCACTCCATCCAACAAAAGTGTAACTTCCTGGTGGCCAAACATTTTAATTCCAATTTCCATTCCTGTTCTGACATGTTGGTCCATGGCCTCCTCTTGTGCCATGATGAAGCTACCCTCAGGGTGGAGGAGCAACACCTTATATTTCATCTGGGTAGTCTCCAACCTGATGGAATGAATATTGATTTCTCTTTCCGGCAAATAAATTTTTCCCTCCCCCTCCCCTCTTCTTCTATTCCTCATTCTGTCCTCACTTGGCTATCACCTTCCCCTGGGTCTCCTCCTTCTTCCCCTTCTCCTGTGGTCCACTCTCCCTCTTATCAAATTCCTTCCTCTTCAGCCCTTTGCCTTTCCCTCCCATCTGACTTCACCTTCTATCTATCCTCCTTCCATCCCCCCTTTGTTCTTATTCTGGTGTCTGCCCCATTCCTTTCCAACCCTCAAGAAGGACCTCAGCCTGAAACGTTTATTCATTTCCATAGATGCTGCCTGACCTGCTGAGGTCCTCCAGCAGATCGTGTATGTTGCTTTGGGTTTCCAGCATCTGCAGAATTTCTCATGTTTAAGGACAATCAAATGATTGTCAGATGTAGATGAGGAGGGTTGACAGGCAGATGTACGAGAGAAGAGTGGAAGGAGTGACAAAGGTGATAAATTGAGGCAACAAAGGGCTGCAGATGATGGAATCTGAGACAAGTGGAAGGTGGAATATGGAACCAAATAAGGAAGGTGGGAATAGTGGGGGAAGAGGAACCTGTGGGAGGAATGTGGGGGTGATGGTCAGATAGAAAGAGTGCGGGGGGGGGAGGTGAGAAAATTCTGAGTAGATCAGGAGGACAGAAGGGAAGCAGTTTATCTGAAATTGGAAAATGTGGTATTCATGTTGTTGGGTAGCACACAACCAGGTGGAATATGAGATGCTGTTCCTCGAGTTTGTTTATGTGTCAATGACGGGATCTCTCCTGGACTACACCTTTATATTGAAAGCTAAGTGTTGTAATGGTAAAATATTGAAATTAACATTCACATGATTTTTTCTAACATTTTGAATCAAGATTGAATCTTGCAAATGTTGTCAGGACCATCTATCTTCCAATTGAAGCATCCATGCATCCATGATATGATCAGGAAAAGAAGCAATTTCACTACATTTCGCCATCTCCTGCTGCTAAAATGAATGATGAAGAGGGATGACACAAGGAACAGTTCTTCAAGTTATCCAAAAAAGCACGGTGTTGTTTCATCCATAAGTCAAGTGAATCTGCACATGACCCATTTCCAGATCCACAAAGTGAAATATTTCCCTGTGCATTAGTAAGAGCAAACAGCAAACCCTACATTATACTCAGACAACTCTAATAGCTGTTTTCTTTATATTAGTGAACTTCTGTATTTCACTCCCACATGTTTTCAGTTTGCACAGCACAACAGGACACTCAGAGTTAGAAACTAGTCGAATGACAGATATATCTATTGTACAAATTGCGATAATATTGGAAGAGGAGGTACAGTATGAGGTAAAACAGAAGTTGTAACTCTGGCATCAGTTACTGTTTAAGGAAATATGGTGTGCATCAGACTTTCAACTGGGGGACCAGGGAATAGAATGAGGTAGAAGCATTTAGTCATCTTGAAAAATGCAACGTGAAGCATGACTGTAACTTATAATGAGCAAAAGAGTGAACAGACAGACATACTTTATTGATCCCGAGGGAAATTGGGTTTCGTTACAGTGGCACCAACCACTAATAGTGTAGAAATATAGCATTATAAAACCATAAATAATTAAATAATAATAAGTAAATATTGCCCAGTCGAAATTAGTCCAGGACCAGCCTATTGGCTCAGGGTGTCTGACACTCTGAGGAAGGAGTTGTAAAGTTTGATGGCCACAGGCAGGAATGACTTCCTATGACGCTCAGTGTTGCATCTCGGTGGAAAGAGTCTCTGGCTGAATGTACACCTGTGCCTAACCAGTACATTATGGAGTGGATGGGAGACATTGTCCAAGATGCCATGCAACTTGGACGGCATCCTCTTTTCAGACACCATCGTCAGGGAGTCCAGTTCCACCCCCACAAGATCACTGGCCTTACGAATAAGTTTGTTGATTCTGCTGGTGTCTGCTACCCTCAGCCTGCTGCCCCAGCACACAACAGCAAACATGATAGCACTGGCCACCACAGACTCGTAAACAAAAACAAGAGGATGTAGGAGTAGAAAAACAAGAGGGCAAAGATTTAAGGTGAGTGGAAGGAGTTTTAAAGGAGAGTTAATGGTATGATCCTTTACATAAAGTCCTTGATATTTGGAGCTTGCTGCCAAAGGAGGTGACAGAGCCAAGTATATGGATGTTTATACAGTTATTTAAACAGATAATGCATTGAGGATAGTACAGGCAAATGGGATGATTAGAGATTTACTAAAAAGCTGACGTGGACTTGTTGAGCTGAACGGTTGGTTTCTGTTCTGCTCTTTTTAATGACTCTATGCTGTATTATTTTACAACAATGAAAATAATGTAGAAAATAAGACAATAAAGCAAACAAAAACAAGAGATGACAAATTATGGAAGATAACTGCTCAAGAAATTGCATAGCATCTACGGAGAGGAAAATGAAATTAATACTTCATGTCAAAGTTGGAGTTAAACTAGATTTGAGGTGCAGAGAAGAAGGAAGGGGAGGAGAGAATCAAGGGAAAAAACAGAATCTAGACTGCGCAGGTGTGTGATATAGCCCGCCAAAGGTTTAAAAAGGAGAGGAACTTTTCAACGGTCTTTTAAATTGAAGCAAGAGGCAGAGAGTGAAGAAGTAAAGGCATCTTGGAGAGAAGCCAATTTTTTTTTAACTGTTCAGGGAAAAGAGGCTAGACTGTGCAGGGGTGTGACGTAGTGCACCAAAAGTTTTAAAAAAAGACTGCCACATACAGCGGCCATCATCGTAGCGGCCATTGTCGGAGTGGACTGAGTCAGAGTGGGACGGCTTTGGCTCAACAGGCAGAGGTGAGGGTAGGTTCCGGTAAATTTTGATTCGTTTGTTTAGAGCAGAGAGAATGCCAGGCAGGATGTTGGAATGCTCCTCTTGCAGGATGTGGGAAGTCAGGGAGACCTCTGATGTCGCTGACAATGACATCTGCAAGAAGTGCATCCAGCTGCAGCTCCTAACAAACCACGTTAGGGAACTGGAGCAGGAGCTGGATGACCTCCGGATCATTTGGGAGAATGAGGAGTGCATAGACAGTAGCTGCAGGGAGACAGTTATGCCAAAGGAGCAGGGCACAGGTAATTGGGTTACCGTCAGGAGAGGGAAGGGGAAAGGGCAGGCAGAGCAGGGCTCCCCTATGGCCATTCCCCTCAAGAACAAGGATACCGATTTGGATACTGTTGGGGGGCGGCTGACTTACCTGGGACAAGCTGCGACAGCCGGATCTCTGGCACTGATTCTGTTTCTGCAGTGCAGCAGGGTGGGGGAAGAAGAGGAGAGTGGTAGTGATAGGGGACTCGATAGTTAGAGGTACAGACAGGAGGTTCTGTGGTCGTGACAGAGACTTCTGGATGGTTTGTTGCCTCTCTGGTGCCAGGGTCAGGGATGTCTCTGATCGTGTGCACAGCATTCTGAAGTGGGAGGGTGAGCAGCCAGATGTCATGGTACATATTGGTATCAATGGCGTAGGAAGAAAGAGTGAGGAGTCCTGAAGAGTGAGTATAGAGAGCTTGGCAGGAGGTTAAAAAGCAGGACCTCGAGGGTGGTAATCTCAGGATTGCTACCTGTGCCATGTGCCAGTGAGGGTAAGAGTAGGATGCTCTGGAGGATGAACACGTGGCTGAGGAACTGGTGTAGGGGGCAGGGTTTCAAATTTCAGGATCATTGGGACCTCTTCTGGGGCAGGTGGGACCTGTACAAGAGAGACGGGTTATACCTGAACTACAAGGGGACCAATATCCTTGCAGGGAGGTTTGTTAGTGCTGTTGGGGGTGGGGGCATTTAAACTAGATTTGCAGGGGGATGGGAACCAGAGTGCCAGAGCAGATAGTGGAGCGGGGGTGAAAATAAATGATGTTAAAGGTTCATGCAAACTCACAAAGAGAAGGGTTGTGTGTGATGGTAATAATCTTCTGAGGTGTGTCTATTTCAATGCAAGGAGTATTGTGGGGAAGGCTGATGAGCTGAGGGCATGGATTGACACTGGAATTATGACATTATAGCCACTGTGAAATTAACCATTAGCAGGTCTGGCAGCTACATGTTCCAGGGTTCTGATGTTTCAGACGAGATAGAGGCAGAGGGATGAAGGGTGGCGGGGTGGGGAGGGGTGGCATTGCTAGTCAGGGAAAATGTTATAGCAGTGCTCAGGCAGGACAGATTAGAGGGCTTGTCTACCGAGGTCATATGGGTGGAGCTGAGAAACAGGAAAGGTATGACCACATTAATAGGGTTGTATTATAAACCACCCAATAGTCAGATCGAATTGGAGGAGCAAATCTGCAGAGAGATAGCAGACAACTGCAGGAAACATAAAGTTTTAATTTTCCACATGTTGATTGGGACTCCCATACTGTTAAAGGTCTAGACGGGTTAGAGTTTGTAAAATGTGTTCAGGAAAGTTTTCTAAATCAATATATAGAGGTACCAACTAGAGAGATTGAAATATTAGATCTCCTATTAGGAAACGAGTTAGGACAGGTGACGGAAGTGTGTGTAGGGGAACACTTTGGTTCCAGTGATCATAACACAATTAGATTCAGCTTGATCATGGATAAAGATAGATCTGGTCCTCGGGTTGAGGTTCTAAATTGGAAAAAGGCCAAATTTGAAGAACTGAGAAAGGATCTAAAAAGCATGGATTGGGACAGGTTGTTCTCTGGCAAGGATGTCGTTGGTAAGTGGGAGGCCTTCAAAGGAGAAACTTTGATAGTGCAGAGTTCGTATGTTCCTGTCAGGATTAAAGGCAAAGTGAGTAAGAATAAGGAACCTTTGTTCTCTAGGCATATTGAAACTCTGATAAAGAAGAAGAGAGAGATGTATGACATGTATAGGAAACAGGGAGCAAATAAGGTACCTGAAGAGTATAAAAAGTGCAAAAAAATACTTAAGAGAAATCAGGAGGACTAAAAAAAGACATGAGGTTGCTTTGGCAGACAAGGTAAAGGATAATCCAAAGAGCTTCTACGGGTATATTAAGAGCAAAAGGATAATTAGGGATAAAACTAGTCCTCTTGAAGATCAGAGTGGCTGGTTATGTATAGAACCAAAAGAAATGGGGGAGATCTTAAATGGTTTTTTAAAGTCTGTATTTACTAAGAAAACTGGCATTGAGTCAATGGAAATAAGGCAAACAAGTAGTGAGGTCACGGAACCTATACAAATTGAAGAGGAGGAGGTGCTTGCTATATTGAGGCAAATCAGAGTAGATAAATCCCCTGGACCTGATGGGGTATTCCCTTGGACCTTGAAGAAGACTAGTGTTGAAATTGCAGGGGCCCTGGCAGATATATTTTAAATGTCAGTATCTACAGGTGAGGTGCCAGGGGATTGGAGGATAGCTTATGCTGTTCCATTGTTTAAAAAAGGCTCTAAAAGTAATCCAGGAAATTATAGGCTGGTAAGTTTGACGTCGATAGTAGGTAAATTATTGGTAGGAGTACTAAGAGATAGGATCTACAAGTATTTAGATAGACAGGGACTTATTGGGGAGAGTCAACACGGCTTTGTGCATGGTAGGTCATGTTTAACAAATCTATTAGAGTTTTTCGAGGAGGTTACAAGGAAAGTGGATGAAGGGAAGGCAGTGGATGTTGTCTACATGAACTTCAGTAGGGCCTTTGACAAGGTCCCGCATGGGAGGTTAGTTAGGAAGATTCAGTCGCTAGGTGTACATGGAGAGGTAGTAAATTGGATTAGACATTGGCTCAATGGGAGAAGTCAGAGAGTGGTAGTGGAGGATTGCTACTCTGAGTGGAGTCCTGTGACTAGTGGTGTGCCACAGGGATCAGTGCTGGGTCCATTGTTTTTTGTCATCTATATCAATGATCTGGATGATAATGTGGTAAATTGGATCAGTAAATTTGCTGATGATACAAAGATTGGAGGTGTACTGGACAGTGAGGTAGGTTTTGAAAGCTTGCAGAGGGATTTGGACCAGCTGGAAAAATGGGCTGAAAAATGGCAGATGGAGTTTAATACAGACAAGTGTGAGGTATTGCACTTTGGAAGGAAAAACCAAGGTAGAACACACAAGGTAAATGTTAGGGCACTGAGGAGTGTAGTAGAACAGAGGGAACTGGGAATACAGATACAAAATTCCCTAAAATTGGCATCACAGGTAGATAGGGTAGTAAAGAGAGCTTTTGGTACATTGGCCTTTATAAATCAAAATATTGAGTATAAGAGTTGGAATGTTATGGTGAGGTTGTATAAGACATTGGTGAGGCCGAATTTGGAGTAGTGTGTGCAGTTTTGGTCACTGAATTACAGGAAGGATATTAATAAGGTTGAAAGAGTGCAGAGAAGGTTTACAAGGATGTTGCCGGGACTTGTGAAACTGAGTTACAGAGAAAGGTTGAATAGGTTAGGACTTTATTCCCTTGAGCGTAGAAGAATGTGCGGAGACTTGATAGAGGTATATAAAATTATGATGGGTATGGATAAAGGGAATACAAGCAGGCTTTTTCCACTGAGGCTAGGGGAGAAAAAAAACCAGACGACATGGGTTAAGGGTGAAGGAGGAAAAGTTTAAGGGGAACACTGGGGGGGGGGGGGGGCTTCTTCACACAGAGAGTGGTGGGAGTGTGGAAAGAGCTGCCAGATGAAGCGGTAAATGCGGGCTCACTTTGAACATTTAAGAAAAACTTGGACAGGTACATGGATGAGAAATGTATGGAGGGATATGGGCCAGGTGCAGGTCAGTGGGACTAGGCAGAAAAATGGTTCAGCACAGCCAAGAAGGGCCAAAAGGCCTGTTTCTGTGCTGTAATGTTCTATGGTTCTATGGGAAGATCTGTAACAGGGTTGAAATGACAATATAATTAGGAAAGCAATAGATGCATGGTAGTGTAGTGGTTAGTATAATCACTTCACATAGCCGGTGATCACCGATCAGGGTTTAATTCCCAGTAAGGGGTCTGTATACTCTTCCCGTGACTGTGTCAGTTTTCTCTGGGTGCTCTGGTTTCCTCACATTCAGTCACAGTCAGTGAGATACAGGCGTGCTGTTTTGAAGCCAGTCACATGGGTGTTTGACATTGATGCAAAACAACGCATTTTGATGTTTTGATGTGGATGTGACAAGTAATGCTAATCTTTATCTTTAAAGACAAGATAGTTATCTGAAATTGATGGCTTGATTGAATCTGGAAGGCTGTTATTTGTTGATATGAAAGGCAAGGAGAGTAGTTCAAGTTTGTATTTAGCTGTCTTTATCTCTCTTGTGCTTTTCTCTTCTAATATCTAGTCTGGATCCTTCTTGTTTTATCAACTCATCATCTGCCATGCACTACCTCTTATTCAAAGACTAACATAATACCAACCAAAGAAAACAAAAGAATAGATATTTTGGGCAGTTAATTAAAAAAGTTACAAAAGGCATGCAGTCCTTACAAGTCATCATCAATGAAGTCGGAGCTGCTGATTTGGAGAAAACATTGCATTGACCCTGTCCTTTCATCCAGTCTGCCTTCCTTTGATGTCTCCTGTTTTGTATGAGGCAGTTACAGAGCTAATGCCAAGACCACTTTGTCCCAAGTCAGGCTGAATAGACTGGTTTGTGCCAAATGAATCAAAGACTCCTCCCACCCCAGACTTCGCTCCCGCCCCACATTGGACAGAGGATACAATAGTTCTAGAACTCTCACCACCTGGCTGAATGACAGCTTCTATCCGCTGTTTTGGATCTTGAATAAATCTACTGTACAATAAAGATGAACTGTTAATCTACCAATCACCTTGTAGTGGCCCTTCAACTTTATTAGTCTCCCTGCACTGCATTTTGTCTGTAACTGTAACACTATATTCTGTTATTGCTTTTCCCTTTCCGTTTGTTTATATACATGCGTACAGGTGAATGATGATAAACTGGAACTTGAACTTGTGCTACTTCAATGAGTTTATGCTTTCAAATGGTCTATATCCAAAACAAAGCTTTTCACTGTATCTCAGTATGTGACAGTTATAAACCAATTATAGATTCCTGTGCATCTGTTTGCACAAAACATCACATTTAAAATATATATCTTGAATCCCTTGCTTTTCATATTTCATTTAGAAAACTCCAAATCACTACAGCAAGTTACCATTGTGATGAGAAGATGTTTTTGAAAAAGGATCTAGTGCTTTCCTGGTGTATATGACGAACAAACTGTTCTTGGGTTTCCATCCAGGTACAGGTATCAATTATAACCAACATTTCGATGACAAACTCTGCCATCTTCATCAGGGATGATGTCAGAGCATGTATAATCTGGTGGTATTTATACCCCTGTAGTCCATCTGTCCTGACTGGTTAGTCCTCATCCAATCAGACTTCTGTTCTCCCACCTTGTTTACAATTGAATTCCAGTTCTCACTTACAGCAAGACCTTCGTCATCCAAAAAAAATTCCTCTGTTTTTATTTCAATGGCTTCCTTCACCAGGCGGTCCCAAAGGCTATTGGCACATCACAGTGGTTTCCTGTCACTGAAGTCAATCTTATGGCCATTGTGAATGCAGTGTTCTGCTTCTGCTGATTTCTCCAGGTAACCCAAATGGATACACCTCCTGTGTTCCCTGATGCGGGCTTCCACTGTGCGTCCCATCTGGCCGATATGCACTGATCCACATTCACAGGGATTCCTGTAAGCACCAGCTGACCTGAGTTCCAGATCATCTTTGACCCACATAAGCTGTGATTTGAGCTTCCTTACAGGTTTGTGAATGGTATTAATTTGGTATTTCCTCAGGATACTGACGATCCTTCCAGAAACCATGGAAGTACAGGAAAGACTACATCAAGAGTGCAGGAGATGTATTGATTTGGGTTACCCAGAGAAATCGGTCCTAGCAGAACATTGCATTTGGAAAGGCCATTGGATTGACTTTGATGTCTCAAAACTACTGCACTGTGCCAATGGCTGTTGGGACTGCCTGGTAAAGGAAGCCATTGAAACAAAACTAGAGGAAAAGAATTTTAACAAAGATGAAGATCTTGCTCTAAGTAAGAACTGGAACTCAATTGTAAACAAGGTGGGAGAGCAGAAGTCTGATTGGATGACGGCTAACTAATCAAGAGGGATGGATTATGAGGTATAAGTACCACCGGACTAGACATGCCCATGAAGATGGCAGAGTTTGTTATCGAAACGTCAGTTATAATTGGCTATACCCAGCTGGAAATCCGAGAAGAGTTTATTCGTAAGATGTTCTTCTCTATAACTGTAACCTGGGAACCCTCAATTACCCTCAGCTGTTAAATTCTCAAACCTCAAGATCAACACTGGGACAAGCTGCAGGAGGAGGCCCTATGTTCCACTGAATAAAACAGCCCTAATGTGACAGAATGTTAATGGCAAGACTGGCACTTTATACAGGTGACAAGCCTCCTCCTAAACCATCAAAGTTCTTGTGATTTCCATAGAAGCAGTTTATGTGGCCCATCAGGTCATTGCTGGGGAAACCAAAGAAATCTCATCAGTCCTAATCCTGCACTGATTTTCTGTATCTTTTCCTTCCCTCTCCCCTCTCCCCGACCCTCCACTGAAACAATTTGTAGTAACCTATTTAGCAGCACACATTGAGGATATGTGAGCAGACAAGAGCATCTGGGGGAAACCCACGTAGTCACAGTAAGGACATACAAACTCCACCACAAGACTGTCATTGATAAATGAAGAAGCAAGAGCCTGTAGATACTGGAACATGGAGCAACAGACTATATGCTGAAGGAACTCAGTGGGTCGAGCAACGTTTGTGAAGGGAAAAGAATTGCCGTCCTTTTCAGGAATCTTTATCATTATTGATAAATGCCTAAGTCCGGGTTGTCCCAGATGTCATTCTAGGGGTATGGGAGGAAGTGGCTTCTAAAGTTTCTGTTGAAGAAGTATCTTATGATTTTATTGGTGACTTTAGTGAGGCAGAATTAAGACATAGTCAGAGGGGGACTTCGTCGAGCACATTTGCAAAAACTGCATAATCTCTTCCCTTTCATGTCTTCTTTTCTCCCTTTTCAAGGTCTGTTGGAGTCAGTGAGCTACAGCTGCACCCAGACTGTGGTTCTTTATGGCGCTGGTTCCCGCTCACGGGCCTCACTGACTGGCCAGTTTTCGATATTCCTAGAATGCAGCCTGGAAGACATGTGCGCCTTCGAGCGAGGTCCTGTGGCTCTGTGGATGGGCCAGTTCCATGCCTGTGTCACCGCGGGAGAAACGGAACATCACGAGCAGCAGATCAGCTGTCGGAGGTCTCCGTACTCGGGCAATCACTCTCTCCCTCGATGGTGGGGAGAAGTTTGCTGCTGATTCTTGAGTTGGAGAACTCTGAATAAAAACGTGCAGCAGACTTTAACATGATAATCAGTGATTTGTTTTGTTTTGTTGGTCTCCCCTCTTGCTGGGGGAAGGGTGATAATTCTCTGTTCCTTTAATAGGGAGAGAGAGAGAGCCTGTGTCATGTCGAATTGTCGGGTGAACAATTAGGTTGGACTGCAAATAATGGCCTGTATTTGGGTGCTTTGCTATTGCTTGCCTGGTGGGTGCTGTGTGCTGATGCTTTCTGCTGAAATAACTGTGGGAGGGAGAGGGTAGATACTCTGGTGCTGCTTGTACATGGGAGGGGAAGAGGGGGCTTTGGGGTTCGAAGGTTTTATAGTCATTCATTCCTAGGGCTCCTCTTCTGTTTCATGGATGTCTGTGGAGAGTAAGAATTTCAGGTTGTATATTGTATACATTCTCTGATATTAAATGGAACCATTGAACCATTGAGTGGAAACAAAGCACCTTGTAGGTGTCAATACAATGCAGCCATAGTGGAGACAGCATTGCAGATGATCAAGTAAATTGTTTGCTCCTGGATGATGCCCATTGTAGTTGCACACATCAAGTGGGGAAGAATTTCATCTCACTCCTGGCCAGCAAATGGTGGGAACAGCTTTGGGAGTCACATGCAAAATAAACAGGCTCTTATCTTTATAACTTATATTCAGCTTCATCCCAACACAGCATATTCACAAAGCATTTGGCCAGTGTGACAATTTCCTTTGTCAAAGTGATGTGACTGTGTAGTGAATAATTTTTAGAAAAAGGTTGGAAAAAAATTAGTACATCTTTGCAAATCTATTACAGATTCACTGAATATGTTGCTTGAGAATTTTGAAGCTTATCTTTCAAGTGTTGTGATGCAATTGCATGAACTTAAGCAAGGACCTGGACATGCCACAAATTGCCTTCTGCCACAATAGGTCAAGAGTCCAAGAACACTACAGCCCAGAAATAGGCCCTTCGGCCCAGCTTGTCCATGCTGAAATATTAACCTGTCTATTACCACTGGCTGGCACCTGGACCAGAGCCTTCCATACCCCTTCCATCCATGTACCTATTCAAAATTCCCTTAAACATTGAAATTGAACCTGCACCCATTATTTCCATTAGCAGCTTGTTCCACCCTCTCAGCACCTTCTGGGAAGATTTACCCCCATGTTCCCCTTAAACATTTCATCTTTCACCATTAAGCCATGACCTCTTGTTCTAGTCCTAACCAACCTCAGCGGAAAAAGCCTGTTTGAACTTATCTTAAATATGCCCCTCATAATTTTGTATACCTCTATCAAATCTCCCCTCATTCTGCTATGCTCAAGGGAATACATACCTAACCTATTCAACTGAGGTCCTCAACCGCTGGCAACATCATTGCAAATTTTATCTGTGCTCTTTGAACCTTATTGATATCTTTCCTGTAGGTTGGTGACCAGAACTGCACAAAATACCCTAAATTTGGCCTCACCAATGTCTTATACAACTTCAGTATAACATCCTCACTCCTGTAGACAAAACTTTGATTTATGAAAGCCAATGTGACAAAAACTTTCTTTACAACCCTATCTACCTGCAACACTATTTTTAAGGATTTAAAGGTCTACATTCCCAGATCCCTCTGTTTTCCCATACTCCTCAGTGCCGTAAGACTCACTGTGCAAGTCCTACCCTGGTTTGTCCTCCCAAAGAGCAACACCTCATACATGTCGGCATTAAATTCCATCTGACATTTTGAAGCCCATTTTTCCAGCTGGAAGCTTTGGATCCTTCTACAAGCTTTGATAGCCTTCCTCTCTGTCCATTAAGCCCCCAGTCCTTGGTATCATCTGCAAATTTGCTGATCCAGTCTACTACATTGTCATCCAGATCATTGCATCCAGGTGACAAACAACAACGGACCCAGCACTGATCCCTTTGGCACATCACTAGTCAAAGGCCTTCAGTCAGAGTGCCAACTACCACTTTCTGGCTTCTCCCACAAAGTCAAAGTCTAAATCAATGGACTACTTCATCCTGAATGCCAAGAAATTGAACCTTCTTGACTAATCTCACATGCAGGATCTTGTCAAAGGTATTGCTAATGCCCATGTAGGCAACATCCACTGCCTCATCAACTCTTCTGCTAACTTCCTTGAAAAGCTCTTTATGATTGGTTAGATTTTGCCTCGGTAAACTATTAGTTTACACAAAGTTGTACCCACTATGGAGTTCGAACTCACAACCCTGAGATTAAGAGTCTCATCCTGTATGGAAAAAGCTAGCTTGAGCTGATGCCGTCTCCAGGCAGATGCAATGTCACTGGCATTCCACTCAGCCTTGGACTACCTGGAGAACAACAAGGCAACCCAGTCAGGCTGCTGATTACAGTGTTCAACACCACTATCCCCTCAGAACTAATCATCAAGCTTCAAAACATGTGATTCCCTACCTCCCTCTGCAACTGGATCCCTGTACAATACTCCTCCTCCTTGGCCATCAACACAGGTGCCCCTCAAGGCTGCGTGCTTCTCCACCTCTCTACTCTCTCTTCACTCGTGATTGTGCGGGTAGCCCCAGTTCAAATGCCATTTCTAAATTCACCAATAACACAACTGCTGTTGTGGGAACCATACATGGTTCATACGACGAGACGAGAATGAGATTCTCAGCTGGCTGTGTGGTGTCGCGTCGACCTTGCACTCAGTAAGAGCGAGGAATTGATTGTGAACTTCAGGAAGGGCAAGTTGGGAGAACGCACACACACCAGTCCGCATCGAGAGGTCGGCATTGAAAGGGTGAGCCATCTCTGAATATCTAACCTGCACCCAACATATGGATGCAGTTCCCAAGATGGCAGCCAGTGATGATATTTCATTAGAAGTTTGTGGAGATTTGGTCATCAAACACTTTGGCAAATTTCTACAGATGTTCCATGGAGAGAATTCTGACCAGTTACACCACTTGAATGGAGATGCCATTGCAAAAACCATTTAAAAAAACTGCAGAGAATGTAAACTCACCCAACTCCATCATGTACACCAGCCTATCACCATTGAGGGCATATGCAAAACATGATACCTCAAGAAAGTGGCACCTATCATTAAGGACCCGCACCATCCACTGCCTGTCTTCTTCTCATTACTATAATTAGGGGGTTACAGGAGCCTGAAGACACACACTTAAAGTTTTGGAACAGCTTCTCCCCCTCCGCCATCAGATTTCCGAATGGCTAACAAGCCCATGAGAACTACTCTCACTCTCTTTGAATATTTAAAAAAATATATTTTATTATAACTTGTGGTGTTGTAACCGATAGTAAAATCCCAAATTTCACAACTAATGTCAGTAATAATAAACCTGTTTCTGATTATGAATTGAAATTGAAAAGGTTTAACTTTGTAAGCTTAGCAAATTTACTACTTTGGAACAATTAAGATCCATTTTGACATGTCACAGTCCTTCACTTATTTTGAAAGCATTTACCTAGATTATTAAAGTATTTCAAGGTACTTCACATGTTTAGCAAAATCCCTTTTTGATTTATGAGAATGAGCCCACACATGTTTAAGGACTTTCCATCCTAATGCTGTTAATGTGTTTAATGCAGAGCCAAAGGAGAGTGATTTAATTAATGGCAATCTATCTTTCAGTCCAATCAATTCTACTTTATACCAGATTGCCTTGGGGTCCTAGACATGCGATCATCAAGCACATTCTTCTGGCCTCTTTCCTTAACCATCACTTCACTTAAGCTTCCCTATCTATTATTCAATCTAATCCACAGAATAAAATGCTTTAGTGTCCAATTTAGTCTCAAATTTTAGCTAATATTTTATGAAGCCCTGATATATATACCTTTATGAGCCACTTCATTGAGAAGCTCCTGTGTTTGATATTCCCCAGATTTACAGCTTTCCTTAGCATTGATAATTTACACAGATGGTGTTAAATGCTGAAATTAAGGCTGTGGCCCTTGTACCTAACCTTGTGATGCAGAATTCCAGTCCCTCCCCAGCTGAGACTCCGTGTGCTATTTTTCTGTTCACGAGCATTCCTACCTCAGGCCCAGATCATTAAAGGAATGGCAGTTGAATTAAGGGAGGTAATGAGGGTTATATGCAAATCCAACTCCAGCATGCAAAACATACACTCAGTGGCCACTTTATTAGGTCCACCCTATGCACCTGCTCGTTAATGCAAATATCTAATTAGCCTATCCTGGGGAAGCAATTTAAAGCATAAAAGCAGTCAGACATTGTCAAGAGGTTCAGCGGTTGTTCAGACTAAACCTCAGAATGAGGAAGAAATGTGAGTGAGTTTGACCATGGAAGGGTTGTTGGCATCAGACAGGTGCAGGTTGAGTACTTCAGAAACTGGTGATCTCCTGGGATTTTCATGTACAATGGTCTTTAGAAAAGGGTGCAAAAAAAAAGACAAATAACAGCTGGCGGGCGGCAGTTCTGAGGGCAAAAATGTTTTGTGAATAAGCGGGGTTGAGGAAAATGGCTGATGCGAAGGCAACAGTAAACCTTATGTTGTAACAGTGGTGTGCAGAAGAGCACAACCAGTCAAACCTTGAAGAGGATGCGTTACAGCAGCAGAAGACCACAAGCATAGTCAGTGACCACTTTATTGGGTACCCCCTGTCCCTAATAATGTGGCCGCTGAGCGCAAGTGCAAATGTTAGACAGTAAGAAAACCATCCAAGGACCCGACAAAAACGTACATCTTTACCATTTCAACTTGCCTCAATGTGCAAGCTAAAAATAAAAATGATCTTATTATCACGAGCAACTGGAACCTCGTGTGTCTAGACGTCCTCGTGGGCCAGGAAGCTTTTCAACACTGGAGATGGGTATGACGGGTTAGTCCAGAGTTACTTGCAGCACGATAATGTAGCTTGAATCACTCTGCATGCAGTTTGCCACCCAACGCTTTGGTCTCTCTGTGCAAAGCTAATGTTCCATTTTATTGTAGACTGCAACTTCTATATTCCTGGAGGTCATTGCTTTCATCTTTTATTGGATGAGTTCTGATAATAAAAGGGGAAGAATGATAGCAGTTGAAATTCAATTTTGTTATTAATCATTTCAGCACAAGTTTAAGTCCAAAGTTTTAATTCAAGTTGTTTCATAAAGGTAGTATTTGGCTTAGATTCTAACTTATGGCTGGGAAAAACCAAATGGTTATGCAAATTAATCACACAGGAAATGAGCTACTGGAGGAGTTTAGCGGGTCAGGCAGGCTTTGTGGAGGGAAATGGACAGTCAACGTTTGGGGTCAAGACCTTTCATGGGTCCAGGTGAAGAGTCTCGATGCAAAACATCGTCGAGATCATTGTCAATCCAGGTGAAGGGGGTGTCAACCTGAAACATCACTTAGACCTTTAGTTGTCAAGACAAAGGTGTCAAGCTGAAAGACTGTCTAGTTACCTCCACAGACACCGTCTGGCCCACTGAGTACCCTAACAATTTTTTTTGCTTTGCATGCCTGTATCTGCAAACTCTTGTTTCTTTATGAAGATTTCTGTTGGACTCCCTTGAAATTTAGAAGATTGGGGGGGGGGGGGGTGAGTTAATTGAGCGTTTCAAGATGTTAAAGGCGAAAACTAATTTTCACAGTTTAGGGACTCTAGAACCAGTGAACACAGTCAAAAGGTTAGAGCCAAGTGTTCAGATGTAAAATTGGGAATGACAGTAATTTGGTACAACAGTTTCTGGATCCATTGCACTGAAGATCCAGTACTCCGGGCATTTTCACTGAAGTTGCAGCAAAGTACACAGGAGCAGACTCCGATCTTTGTCCTGTTAAATTTTGGGGGTTTGATTAAAGGGAAATGCTTCAATATTTATTCCAATCAATAAGATTAGTAGAGGAATCAGGATACACTGAGGAAACTTCAGAAATCTTTTTCTCTCAGCTGCACCTTTTTCATTCTTTGTTATCTTATGTTCATGCCTTCCCCCCCCCTCCCCCCCTCCCCGCCACCTTAGCCATTTCTCACCAATATTCTCAGCTCCTCGTGTTTGGTCCTACAGTGCTGCTCTCTTTAGTTATGATGAGCTATTCTTAAGAAATGTGAAATCGATTGTAATGAGATTAAGTAGTGAAAGAGCTTAGAGTGTTAGAGAGGCTACATCTCTTCTTTTCTCATCCTCAGCTCCATCAGCCTTCTTTCCTTCTAGTCTGGCCCCATTCCTTGCACTGGAACAAGTAGCTTTATGACTCCAGCTATACACAGAAGTTAGAGTCAAGACTGTCCACTGTGTCTGGGCATTTATCTGTTCATCTGAGGATAGAAAGATAGGCAGGTGAAGGGGAAGAAGTAGAAAGCCTGTGGGCTGCTGGCTAAAGATCCAGCATGAGTTACTCCAAGTGGCCAGGAATGATTTTATGCAAGTAATTCATTGCATTTTTTTCCTCAATAAATTGTCCTACTTTTATTCGGAGAAGTTGCTGTAGTTTTGATCCCAGTTCTGCTTCTTTTCAGTGTAAAATGGCACTGCTTGCTGTACTTATTGCGGGGAGCTGCATCCCACACCCCACCTCTTCTAACATATTGTGCGACACAGTGTTGTCAATGGACCCTCCTATCTATTCTATCAAAGCTCAATTTATTTACACACCCTTGCTCTGTAGGGCTGTACTTTCACTTAGGGAAGAAAATTTATCCAACCTTTCAAAGTTTCAATTAATCTAGCATTCATGAGGAGGAAAGGAATTCCAGATTTAATTTAGATCTATTTACTACCTTGACAATGCCATCCTGAAACCCCACAAAACCTGAACATTGTATTTATGCTGACAGGTGAACTGATGCTTTTAAATGCTTTGAGTGAAAAGCCTAATGGAACTATTAGAGTCATTTAATTACACTGGTAAAATTTAATAACCTCTTTTTTCTAGGTTGCTCTGTCATCTTTTACCTTTAATGTAAGATCCTTATAATAACTTAAATAGTGATGGATCACATTCCATTTAGGGTTTTCTGGAGTCTGTTATACCTTCATTCTCTCAGACTGTATGTTTACAAGATAGTTGCCATTAGCAATGAAAAATAAGCTCTTCATTGAGTGAAGGTTTCCTAGCCTCTCAACCCGACTAGATGAAGAGCATTTCAAAGATTCAAAGTACATTTATTATCAAAATATGCATAAATTATGCGACAACACACACAAAATGCTGGTGGAACACAGCAGGCCAGGCAGCATCTATAGGGAGAAGCGCTGTCGACGTTTCGGGCCGAGACCCTTCGTCAGGACTAATCGAAAGGAAAGATAGTAAGAGATTTGAAAGTAGTGGGGGGAGGGGAAATGCAAAATGATAGGAGAAGACTGGAAGGGGTGTGATGAAGCTAAGAGCTGGAAAGGTGATTGGCAAAAGTGATACGGAGCTGGAGAAGGGAAAGTATCATGGGACTGGAAGCCACAGGAGAAAGAAAGGGGGGGGAGCACCAGAGGGAGATGGAGAACAGGCACACAACTAAATATGTCAAGGATGGGGTAAGAAGGGGAGGAGGGGCATTAACAGAAGTTAGAGAAGTCAATGTTCATGCCATCAGGTTGGAGGCTACCCAGCCAGTATATAAGGTGTTGTTCCTCCAACCTGAGTTTGGATTCATTTGGACAATAGAGGAGGCCATGGATAGACATATCAGAATGGGAATGGGACGTGGAATTAAAATGTGTGGCCACTGGGAGATCCTGCTTTCTCTGGTGGACCGAGCATAGGTGTTCAGCGAAACGGTCTCCCAGTCTGCGTCGGGTCTCACCAATATATAAAAGGCCACACCGGGAGCACCGGACGCAGTATACCGCACCAGCCGACTCACAGGTGAAGTGTCGCCTCACCTGGAAGGACTATCTGGGGCCCTGAATGGTGATGAGGGAGGAAGTGTAAGGGCGGGTGTAGCCCTTACAAGGATAAGTGCCAGGACGGAGATCGGTGGGAAGGGATGGGAGGGACGAGAGGACAAGGGAGTCGCATAGGGAGTGATCCCTGCGAAAAACAGAAAACGGGGGGGGAGGGAAAGATGTGCTTGGTAGTGGGATCCCATTGGAGGTGGCGGAATTTACTGAGAATGATACGTTGGACCTGGAGGCTGGTGGGGTGGTAGGTGAGGACAAGGGGAACCCTATCCCGAGTTGGGTGGCGGGTGGATGGGGTGAGGGCAGATGTGTGGGAAATGGGAGAGATGCGTTTGAGAGCAGAGTTGATGGTGGACGAAGGGAAGCCCCTTTGTTTAAAAAAGGAAGACATCTCCTTCGTCCCGGAAAGAAAAGCCTCATCCTGAGAGCGGATGCGGCGGAGATGGAGGAATTGTGAGAAGGAGATAGCCTTTTTGCAAGAGACAGGGTGGGAAGAGGAATAGTCCAGGTAGCTGTGAGAGTCTGTAGGCTTATAGTAGATAACAGTAGATAGGCCGTCTCCAGAGATGGAGACAGAAAGATCAAGAAAGGGGAGGGAGGTGTCAGAACTAGACCAGGTAAATTTGAAGGCAGGGTGAAAGTTGGAGGCAAAGTTAATGAAGTCGACGAGCTCAGCATGCGTGCAAGAGGCAGCGCCAATGTAGCGAAGGAAAAGAGGGGGATGGATACCGGTATAGACTTGGAACATGGAATGTTCCATAAAGTCAACAAACAGGCAGGCATAACTGTGACCCATACGGGTGCCCATGGCTACACCCTTGGATTGGAGGAAGTGGGAGGAGCCAAAGGAGAAATTATTGAGAGTAAGAACTAATTCCACTAGACGGGTGGTAGAGGGGAATTGGTTAGGTCTGGAATCCAAAAAAAAAAGCGAAGAGCTTCGAGACCATCTCGGTGGGGGATGGAGGTATATAGGGACTGGACGTCCATGGTGAAAATAAGACAGTGGGAGCCAGGGAACTTAAAATCATTGAAAAAATTCAAAGCATGAGAAGTGTCACAAACATAGGTGGGAAAAGATTGAACAAGGGCAGATAAGACAGTGTCAAGGTATGCAGAAATGAGTTCAGTGGGGCAGGAGCAAGCTGAGACAATAGGTCTACCTGGACAGACAGGTTTATGGATCTTAGGTAGGAGGTAGAAACGGGAAGTGCGGGGTGTGGGAACTATGATGTTGGTGGCAGTGGATGGGAGATCCACAGAGCTGATAAGGTTGGTGATGGTATAGGAGACAATGGCCTGGTGCTCCTTAGTGGGGTCATGATCAAGGGGTAAATAAGAGGAGGTATCTGAGAGTTGTCACTATGCCTCGGCATAGTAGAGGTCAGTATGCCAGACAACAACAGCTCCCCCCTTATCAGCAGGTTTTATAGTGAGGTTGGGATTGGTGCGGAGGGAGTGGAGAGCAGAACGTTCAGAAGGATGAGGTTGGAATTGGAACAGGGTGTGTTGAAGTCAAGACGGTTGATGTCCCGTCGGCAATTAGCAATAAAGAGATCCAGAGCAGGCAGAAGACCAGAGTGGGGTGTCCATGAAGAGGAGGAGGGTTGAAGACGGGAGAAGGGGTCATCAGTGGGGGTAGGAGAGTCCTTGTCAAAGAAGTAAGCTTGGAGATGGAGCCGGCGGAAGAAGAGTTCAGCGTCAAGGCGTACGCAGAACTCACTGAGGTGTGGGCGAAGGGGGACAAAGCTGAGGCCCTTACTGAGGACAGAGCGCTCTGCCTCAGAGAGTTGAAGGTCGGAGGGAATGGTAAAGACCTGGCACGGATGAGAGATGGGATCAGAGGGGGGAGGGAGACTGGTAGTGTCAGTGGAGAGGGAAGGGTTGTGGTGAGAGGAAGATGGAGCCTCTGAGGGCCCAGGTGCTGACGATGGGATCTGAGGGAGAGGGGATGGCGGAGTGGTGGTGAGGGAAGGGGAGACAGGAGTCACAATCGCAGCACATGAAGACCCGGCCTGGAGTTCAAGGCTGGAGTCGCAGTCGGTGGTTGCGCAATCGCTTTGAAGCTGTCCACTGTTGTTGGAACCCGCGTTGATGGTGCTGGAGTCCGGGTTTTCAATACGCCCTGGGTTGCTGGGGCAGCCGAGATTGACTACCGGGGCCAGGGACGCGATACGAAGACCATTCTCTGGGGTCTGCAGATGGAAGATCTTGCAACCCTTGCAGTACGTGATAAAGTCAAAGAACCGGCGATTGCACGCATGGATCCAACGGAGGATGAAATAACGGACAAGTCCATTGCAAACAGAGAAGATGGTCCCGGAGGCGTGGAAGGGATTGTGATAGGGACGCCAGGTACCTTCTCATGGCGGAGACTGTCACCCTCAGAGCTCGACGGGAGAAACAACGGGAGGCAGAGTCAATTAAATGTGAGTACCTGGGATCCTCAGAAGGTCCAAGTTGAGAAGCTCGAAAACGGATCCTGAAGCCAACTGGAGTCAGTTGGCGGCAGAGACACGTTCCAAGGGAAGATATATGGTTGTAATAGCGGGTCTGGGTCAAAATATGATCAAAAAGTTGAAGGGCTGAAGGAATTATAGATGGGGAGCAGCGAGAGAGGGTTTCACTGACCTCCTGTCGAAGAGAAGCTTTAAACTTCTTCAGTGTAGGCATCACTGGCAGAGGCTTTGCAATAGTGAATTTAAACAGCAAACACAAGGAAATCTGCAGATGCTGGAAATTCAAACAACAACACATACAAAATGCTGGTGGAACACAACAGGCCAGGCAGCATCTATAGGGAGAAGCGCTGTCGATGTTTTGGGCCGAGACCCTTCGTCAGGACTAACTGAAAGGAAAGATAGTTTGAAAGTAGTGGGGGGAGGGGGAAATATGAAATGATAGGAGAAGACCGGAGGGGGTGGGATGAAGCTAAGAGCTGGAAAGGTGATTGGCGAAGTGATACTGAGCTGGAGAATGGAAAGGATCATGGGACGGGAGGCCTCAGGAGAAAGAAAGGTGGGGGGGGAGCACCAGAGGGAGTTGGAGAACAGGCAAACAACTAAATATGTCAGGGATGGGGTAAGAAGGGGAGGAGGGGTATTAACGGAAGTTAGAGAAGTCAATGTTCATGCCATCAGGTTGGAGGCTACCCAGCTGGTATATAAGGTGTTGTTCCTCCAACCTGAGTTTGGATTCATTTGGACAACAGAGGAGGCCATGGATATACATATCAGAATGGGAATAAATTATACGACCTTGAGTTTTGTCTGCTTAAAGGCAGCCACAAAGCAAGAAACTGGAAAGAACCCAATTTTTAAAAAAAGATAGACCTACACCCAATGCACAGTGAAAGAGAAGAAAACAAATCATGCAAACAATAGAAGCAAGCAACAAGCAATTCCTTCATGCAAGTCACACATTGCTCAAGAGCCTTTGTGCATCAACTCTGTGTCACTAGAAGAAATGGGATATCTACTTCCTTATGCATTTCTCTGGCTGATAGAACTGTCACTATTTCCCATCCCTGACTACATCTGAGGAGCTGGTGGTTGAACTTATTTAACGGCTGCAGGTCAGGTGCCACATTGCTCGAAGAGGTCACATAGCAACCGAAGGATTTTGGCCCAGAAGTGAAGATGATCACTTTGCATGCCATCTTGGACAATGTCTCCCATCCACTCCATAATGTACTGGTTAGGCACAGGAGTATATTCAGCCAGAGTCTCATTCCACCGAGATGTAACATTGAGCATCATAGGAAGTCATTCCTGCCTGTGGCCATCAAACTTTACAACTCCTCCCTCGGAGTGTCAGACACCCTGAGCCAATAGGCTGGTCCTGGACTTATTTCCACTTGGCATGATTAACTTATTATTATATAATTATTTATGGTTTTAATTTGGTTTTATATTTTATATTTCTTTTATATATATGGTTTTATATTTTATATTTCTTTTATATATATGGTTTTATATTTTATATTTCTTCACAATTCTTGGTTGGTGCCGCTGTAACAAAACCCAATTTCTCTCAGGATCAATAAAGTATGTCTGTCTGTCTGTCCAAGTCCAGATGACTGCCCTTGCTGAGGGACAAACTGGAGGTAATGGTGTTCCCATTCTGTTGCCCCACTATCCTGACTTGTGGAAGTCAAAGATTTGAAAGGTGCTGTGAACAAGATCTCGGTGAACTGAAATCACTCTCCTGTAGATACTGTACTGCTGCTGGAGGTAACTATGTAAGCTAGTGGATAAGCTCTAACCAAGTCTCTGAAGGGAATCTATGTGGGCTAAATCTTTTATTGCACTCCCTTGTACAGAGGAGATAAGTTACTGATGGGGACAATGTCTCCCATCCACTCCATAATGTACTGGTTAGGAACAGGAGTACATTTAGCCAGAGACACATTCCACCGAGATGCAACATTGAGCATCATAGGAAGTCATTCCTGCCTGTGGGCATAAAAATTTACAACTCCTCCCTTGGAGTGTCAGACACTCTGAGCCAATAGGCTGGTCCTGGACTTATTTTTCCACTTGGCATAATTTACTTATTATTGTTTAATTATTTCTGGTTTTATTTTGCTATATTTTTACTCTATTCTTGGTTGGTGCAACAGTAACGAAACCCAATTTCCCTTGGGATCAATAAAGTATGTCTGTCTGTCTGATTGATATTTTAATGGGTACTTCATCCATTAAGGTTCTATGCTGCCTACCACTGATCTCCCAAAGGCTTGGTTGTTATTAGATAATATCCTCCAAGATCTGGATCAACACATTGATGTTGTGTGGAGGCTTGTGAACTTTCATGACTCCATCAGGCGATACCAGCTCAGGGTCACCCATGTTGGAACAGCTGTGGACGAGATGCCAGATGAAGATTGATTCAACACCGGCTCCCGAGTGGACAGACTTGCATCTGCCCCTCCCAGGCCACACTTCATCATGAATCAAGCCAACTTTTCAATATATGCTTGCCCCTGTGGTGCTGCAACCCAGGAAGTCCTCTACCTGGTCCAAACATGCCATCTCACCAAGATCCGAGATGGCCTTCCCACAGTCCATCGATGCGGCCAGGAGCTGGAGGAGAGGCTTCACAAAAATCAATTAGAGTGTGAAGAGAAAAACACTTGCCACACAGAACAACATTGAATAATATAATCTTATAATACATAGTGTTTTAGATGAATGCCAAATTTCATGATCTGGACAACACAGGGATTAAAGTACAGTAAACTTTCAAAGATGGTTTGTCAAAACTAGTGAAAAGGGATCAACGGACTGAGATAGTGAATGCAAATCCACCCATAGCCAACCTGGGTTGGTGGGGGCAGCATTATCCTATTTCTATAATAAAACCAAAATGCTGGGTATACCATTAGCACAGTTAACATTTCAGGTCGATGACATGTTATCGGAACTATTTTAGTGAAGAGTCATTGGCCTGGGTCACTATTGCCGCTTTTCTCTACACAGATGCTGCCTGTCTTGCTGAGCATTCCCAGCACTTTCTGCTTTGATTTCAGATTTTCTGCATCTGTGGTGGTTTGCTTTTCGACCTCTTGCGCTGCTCCTTTATCAGATAAAGTGGAAATCAGCACAGTCGCCGCTGTCAGAAACCCGAAATATTTTTTTCTGAATTTTGCCTCTGTCTGGAATTAAAGGCTCTGCTGCTGCCCTGAGAAAGCATCATTTGAAACTCCCTCAGAATGGTGATGAAATTGCAATGGGATAGTCTCAGCAGGGCTTAAATCTTCTATAAAGTAGGAAGTATTCCAAGGGCAAAATTGGGATTTTGAAATTCATTTTCAAGATGTAAGGATTGGAGACAACTATAGCCTATCCCTTGTCATGTTGAATAGCTTTACAATGAACCTGCACATTACATGCCCTCCTTTTGCGTCATCTAATGTCTGTCCAAGCAGACACTGGAGATGTGGATCACTGTTTCGGTACAAGTGGAGGTTATTTGACCCATTGAGTGTTTACTGCCTCCTAGTAGAGTGAGCCCATCATCCCATTCCCTTGATCTCTCCTAACTGGTCGGATTATTTCCTGGTGTTAGTGGTTGCACTGTTTCGCTCCTGTAGCATTGGTAGGTGTGTGCTGCGTCTTGTTTTGCTGGGACAAGAGTACTCAGCAAAACAAAAAAAACTCCTGGCCAACAAATTTAGTCATCGAAAAACCCCTGTACACTGTGCCTGGCCAAGCACGAAGTGGGGAATACCACCTTGTTCTCAAAAACACCTCAACTGTAAGTTACTGCTTCTTCAGCCAAGTCTGAGTGCTGTTTAAAAAAGTTTAAGGAGTAATCCTTTTTAGTCAATGTAACTCTTAGGAATTTACCCCTTACCTCCTATCATACATTGAGTTGCCTCCAACAAATGTACAAATTTGCCACCTCCAAATTAACACTGACATTAACAAATTTATGCAAAAATATTTATAGACTACCAAGGGAGAAGCAGTCTGGAGCAAATTTGGATTTATTGCTTGGAGTGTTCTTGAAGATTACAGATGGACTAAGATCTTTTTGTGAACAAAAATTTCAACCTTGTTAACTTTTCTGTTAATTCCTTATCACCAGTCACTGATTTGATGTTTCCAATAACCTCCTTCACTGCATCTGGATTTAGAGGTTAAAACAATGATCTTGCTTTAATCTTTGTAGAAAAAACTCTTTCAAATCTCTCTGTTGCTTCTTGCGAGTAGAATGTATTTAGAAATGTGAATATGAGATCACAGTTAACTTGCACTACCTATTAGCAGAAGCGGCTCTTTTCTGACTATTTTGTGCAGTGATCTAGAAATGCATTCACATAGTTCCTAATGGGGTGTTTGTTGAAAATCATCTTAACTCGCGCTAGGAAATTTTCCATGTATTCTGGTTGTCTTAGGGCCATTGGGAAATATATCCCCACAATTCTCCTGCTCCCAAGCACATCTAAGTTCTGTGCAAAAGTCTCAAATGGCACCTGTAGCAATGAAATACACACAAAAACCTGCCTACAGAGAGTGTTTCAAAATCACTACTCTGACAATGGGTAGTTACTTATCCACAAAAGGATCAGGCTTAATTGACGAACAAGATATTGGTGAACTCAGAGAATCCGGCAGCACCCGTGCGGGGAAACTGTGCCCAGGTGAAGTGTATCAACTGGTCATGTCCATAAAACCATAAGGCATAGGTGTAGAATTAGGCCATTTGACCCATTGAGTCTACTTCACCTTTTTATCATTTCTGACCAATTTCCCCATCAGCCCCAATCTCCTGCCTTTTCCCTGTATCCTTTCGGATCCTGACTGATCAAGAATCTATCAACATCTGCCTTAAGTATACCCAAGGACTTGACTTCCACAGCCACCTGAGACAATAAATTCCACAGATTCACCTCTCCCTGGCTAAAGAAATTCTTCCTCAATTTTAATTCTAAATGAATGCCTCTCTATACTGAGGCTTTGTCATCTTGTCTTAGACTCCCCCACTACAGCTTCTCCACATCCACTCTATCGAGGCCTTTCAACATTCGATAGGCTCCAATGAGACCACCCCCCTCCCCCCATTCTTCTGGTTTCCAGTGAGTATAGGCTCAGAACTATCAAATGCACCTCTGTGATTAGCCTTTCAATCCCGGAATCATTTTTGTGAACCTCCTTTGAACCCCCTCCAATGTCAGCACATCCTTTCCTAGATAACGGGCCCAAAACGGCTTACAATACTCCAAGTGATACCTCACCACTGTCTCATAAAGCCTCAATATTACACCTCTGCTTTTATATTTTTGTCCTCTTGAAATGAATGCTAATGTTGCATTTGCCTTCCTCACCACCGACTTCCTCCTCTCTACCATCTGATTTCTGGATGGACATTGAACCCATAACCACTACCTCAATACTTTTTTATTTCTATTTTTGCACTACCTATGTAATGTAATTATATTATATATTTACTGTAATTCACAGTTTTTTATATTATCATGTATTGCAAAGTGCTGCTGCTGCAAGGTTAATGAGTTTCACGACATATGCTGGTAATATTAATCCTGATTCGGATACTGTCCTGCAAATTAACCTTTAGGGAATCCTGCATGGGGACTCCCAAATCCCTTGCACTACAGATTTCTGAATTTTCCTTCCATTTAGAAAATAGTCTTCACTTTTATTTCTTCCACTGAAGTGCATAACCTACAGTTCCCAATACGGTATTTCACTTGCTATTTCGCTGCCCATTCCTCTAATCTGTCAAAGTCCTTTTGTAGCCTTTGCTTCCTCAAAACCATCTGCTCCTTGAGTTATCTTCATTATCATCCGGAAATTGGCCACAAGGACATCAACTCCATCATCCAAATTATTGACATATAATGTTGAAAGAAGTGGCCCCAACAGAGACCCCAGTGGAACACCACTGGTCACCAGAAGCCAACCAGAAAAAGCTCCCTTTATTCCCACTCTTTGCCTCTTGCCAATCAGCTAATGCTCTATCCATGCTAGTATCTTTCCTATAAAACCATGGGCTTTTAACTTAAGCAGCTTCATGCATAGCACCTTCTCAAAGGCCTTCTAAAATTTCAAATACACAACATCCACTGATTCTTCTTTGTCTATCCTGCTTGTTATTATTTCAAAGAATTCCATCAGATTTGCCAGGCAAGATTTTCTCTTAAGGAAACCATGCAGACTTCAGCTTATTTTATCATGTGTTCCTTAGAACCCCAAAACCACATTCTTAGCAATCAACTCCAACATCTTCCCAGCCACTGAGCTAGACTAACGAAACTATAATTTCCTTTCTCCTGCCTCTCTCCCATCATGAAAAGTGGAGTGACATTTGCACTTTTCCGGTCCTCCAGAATCATGACAGAAACCACTGATACTTGAAAAATCGTTACTAATGCCTCCAAAATCTTTCAGCCACCTCTTTCAGAACCCTGTGATGCAGACTATTTGATCCATTGAACCATAGAACATTACAGTACAGAAACAGGCCCTTCAACCCCTCTTGGCTGCGCCAAACCATTTTTCTGCCTAGTCCCACTGCCTTGCACCTGGACCATATCCCTCCATACACCTCTCATCCATGTACCTGTCCAAGTCTTTCTTAAATGTTAAAAGTAAGTCTGCATTTACCATTTCATCTGGCAGCTCATTCCATACTCCCACCACTCTCTGTGTGAAGAAGCACCCCCCCCCCACCAGTGTTCCCCTTAAACTTTTCCTCCTTCACCCTTAACCCATGTCGTCTGGTTTTTTTCTCCCCTAGCCTCAGTGGAAAAAGCCTGCTTGTATTCCCTTTATCCATACCCATCATAATTTTATATACCTCTATCAAATCTCCCCTCATTCTTCTACGCTCCAGGGTATAAAGTCCTAACCTATTCAACCTTTCTCTGTAACTCAGTTTCTCAAGTCCCGGCAACATCCTTGTAAACCTTCTCTGCACTCTTTCAACCTTATTAATATACCATAACATTCCAACTCTTATACTCAATATTTTGATTTATAAAGGCCAATGTACCAAAAGCTCTCTTTACTACCCTATCTACCTGTGATGCCAATTTTAGGGAATTTTGTATCTGTATTCCCAGTTCCCTCTGTTCTACTACACTCCTCAGTGCCCTACCATTTACCTTGTGTGTTCTACCTTGTTTTTTCCTTCCAAAGTGCAATACCTCACACTTGTCTGTATTAAACTCCATCTGCCATTTTTCAGCCCATTTTTCCAGCTGGTCCAAATCCCTCTGCAAGCTTTCAAAACCTACCTCACTGTCCAGTACACCTCCAATCCTTGTATCATCAGCAAATTTGCTGATCCAATTTGCCACATTATCATCCAGATCATTGATATAGATGACAAATAACAATGGACCCAGCACTGATCCCTGTGGCACACCACTAGTCACAGGCCTCCACTCAGAGTAGCAATCCTCCACTACCACTCTCTGGCTTCTCCCATTGAGCCAATGTTTAATCCAATTTAATACTTCACCATGTACACCTAGCGACTGAATCTTCCTAACTAACCTCCCAAGCAGGACCTTGTCAAAGGCCTTACTAAAGTCCATGTATACAACATCCACTGCCTTCCCTTCATTCACTTTCCTGGTAACCTCCTTGAAAAACTCTAATGGATTTGTTAAACATGACCTACCATGCACAAAGCCATGTTGACTCTCCCTAATAAGTCCCTGTCTATCCAAATACTTGTAGATCCTATCTCTTAGTACTCCTTCCAATAACTTACATACTACCGACATCAAACTTACCGGCCTATAATTTCCTAGATTACTTTTAGAGCCTTTTTTAAACAACGGAACAACATGAGCTATCCTCCAATCCTCCAGCACCTCACCCCTAAACACTGACATTTTAAATATATCTGCCAGGGGCCCTGCAGTTTCAACACTAGTCTCCTTCAAGGTCTGAGGGGAATACCCCGTCAGGTCCTGGGGATTTATCTACTCCGATTTGCCTCAAGATGGGAAGCACCTCCTCCTCTTCAATTTGTATAGGTTCCACGACCTCACTACCGGTTTGCCTTATTTCCATTGACTCCATGCTAGTTTTCTTAGTAAATACAGATGCAAAAAACCTATTTAAGATCTCCCCCATTTCTTTTGGTTCCATACATAGCTGACCACTCTGATCTTCAAGAGGACCAATTTTATCACTTACTATCTCTTTGCTCTTAATATACCTGTAGAAGCTCTTTTGATTATCCTTCACCTTGACTGCCTGTGGTGAACTATGTGCCTGTCTGGACACGCCCCCTTCTGACTGCTCCTGTGGCTCCTCCCACAGGCCCCTGTATAAAGGCGATCGAGGTCTGATCCTCTGCCTCATTCTCCAGGATGTAATATGATGGTCACTCACTGCTGGTTCCTTCCTCAGTCAATAAAATCCGATATCTCGCCTTACGTCTCAGTGTGAGTTATTGATGGTGCATCAATTTTATTGACTGAAAGTTTTAAAACATGGAAACCGTTTTACGTCCGGAAAGGTTGGATTTGGACCCTCAAGACCCTGAAGCAGCTCTCGCTTTTGAACACTGGCTTGCATGCTTCCAATCATACTTGGCGGAGCTTCGTGCGACTGACCCTGCCGTTATGTACAGAATTCTCCTCTCGAGGGTCACCCCAAAAGTTTATTCCATTATCCGGGACCTGCCGACCTACGAAGGGGCACTGGACGCCCTCAAAAGACAGTACCTGTGGCCGGTGAACACTGTCTACGCAAGACATCGTTTAGCTACCCGGCGACAGCGGCCTGGAGAATCGAGCACCGAGTTTCTCCGAGCACTACAGACACTCGTCCGAGCTTGTGACTGCAAGACGCTCACGGCAGAACAGTGTGCGGAGCTGCTAGTGCAAGACGCCTTTGTGACAGGACTGAGGTCAGTATACGTGCGTCAGCGGCTGCTGGAACGCTCCGATCTTACCTTACGCTCGGCGATCGAGACGGCCAATGCCCTGGAAGCTGCGCTGCACTACACCGACGCTGTCCAGTCACGCGATTCCCCGCCGGTTCCATGGATGCCTCAGCCCCCGCCACTGCCGGCTCCCGCGAGCAAAATCGCCGCAGCCAGTCGCGATTCCACGAGCTCCCCGAACCCGACCACAGCGGCAGCCCGTCCGAAGCCTGTGTTTTGTTATTTCTGTGGCCATAAAAAACACTCTTGAAAACGCTGCCCAGTGCGAGAAACGACCTGCTCCAGCTGCGGAAACCGGAGCCATTTCGCCGAGGTCTGTAAGTCTAAACTGCCAGGAAGTCTGTCACTGGGACCGCTCTACCAGTTTGGCTGACGTCCCCAGGGCCAGTGCTGCTCCGGAAACATGTGAGGAGCAATAAATACTCCCCGATGGTCGAGAGGGTTCACCTTCTGCATGCGAACCTCCAGTATGCTTATGTGGTCTTACCTGATGGGCGGGAGGACACGGTCTCCATCCGCGACCTGGCGCCCGTAGGTGCAGCAGACCAATACCCTGAACACTCTCCAGTAACTATGAACCCTGTACCCGAGGTGACACCGCGCTCACCAGGCCCTACATGGACTCCTCATGACACTTATATACCAGGTGCCTCGCACATGCATGAGCTGGAACCAGCACAACCTCCGTCTCCCGTGCAATCACCAATGTTGCCAGCATCGGTGCAATCACAGCCGGTGCTACGTAGGTCGCAGCGACAGGTTCGACCACCTGATAGACTTGACCTGTAAGAAACTTCGCCACATGGGGACTCTTTCAAACAAAGGGGGGGTGAATGTGGTGAACTATGTGCCTGTCTGGACACGCCCCCTTCTGACTGCTCCTGTGGCTCCTCCCACAGGCCCCTATATAAAGGCGATCGAGGTCTGATCCTCTGCCTCATTCTCCAGGATGTAATATGATGGTCACTCACTGCTGGTTCCTTCTTCAGTCAATAAAAGCCGATATCTCGCCTTACGTCTCAGTGTGAGTTATTGATGGTGCATCACTGCCAAAGCAACCCCATGTCTTCTTTTAGCCCTCCTGATTTCTTTCTTGTATTTTTTGCACTTTTTATACTCCTCAAGCACCTTATTTGCTCCCTGTTTCCTATACATATCATACTTCTCTCTCTTCTTATTTATCAGAGTTCCAATATCCCCCAAGAACCAAGGTTCCTTATTCTTATTCACTTTGCCTTTAATCCTGACAGGAACATACGAACTCTGCACTCTCAAAATTTCTCCTCTGAAGGTTTCCCACTTACCAATGACATCCTTGCCAGAGAATAACCTGTCCCAATCCATGCTTTTTAGATCCTTTCTCATTTCTTCAAATTTGGCCTTTTTCCAGTTTAGAACCTCAACCCGAGGACCAGATCTGTCTTTATCCATGATCAAGCTGAATCTAATTGTGTTATGATCACTGGAACCAAAGTGTTCCCCTACACACACTTCCATCACCTGTCCTAACTCGTTTCCTAATAGGAGATCTAATATTGTATCCTCTCTAGTTGGTACCTCTATATATTGATTTAGAAAACTTTCCTGAACACATTTTACAAACTCTAACCCACCTAGACCTTTAACAGTATGGGAGTCCCATTCAATATAGCCTCATCAGCCTTCCCCACAATACTCTTTGCATTGAAATAGACACAACTCAGAAGATTATTACCACCACACACAACCCTTTTATTTGTGACTTTGCTTGAACTTTTAACATCATTTATTTTCACCCCCACTCCACTATCTGCTCTGGCACTCTGGTTCCCATCCCCCTACAAATCTAGTTTAAACGCTCACCCCACCCCCCCGCCCCCAATAGCACTAACAAACCTCCCTGCAAGGATATTGGTCCCCCTGTATTTCAGGTGTAACCTGTCTCTTTTGTACCTGCCCCAGAAGAGGTCCCAATGATCCTGAAATCTGAAACCCTGCCCCCTACAACAGTTCCTCAGCCACGTGTTCATCCTCCAGAGAACCCTTTTCTTAACCTCACTTGCACGTAGCACAGGTAGCAATCCTGAGATTATCACCCTCGAGGTCCTGCTTCTTAACTTCCTGCCAAACTCTCTATACTCACTCTTCAGGACCTCCTCACTCTTTCTTCCTATGTCATTGATACCGATGTGTACCACGACATCTGGCTGCTCACCCTCCCACTTCAGAATGCTGGGCACACGATTAGAGACATCCCTGACCCTGGCACCTGGGAGACAACAAACCATCCAGAAGTCTCTGTCATGACCACAGAACCTCCTGTCTGTACCTCTAACTATCGAGTCCCCTATCACTACCACTCTCCTCTTCTTCCCCCTTCCTTTCTGCACTGCAGAACCAGACTCAGCGACAGAGATCCGGCTGTCGCAGCTTGTCCCAGGTAAGTCAGCCCCCCCCAACAGTATCCAAATCGGTATCCTTGTTCTTGAGGGGAATGGCCATAGGGGAGCCCCGCTCTGCCTGCCCTTTCCCCTTCCCTCACCTGACGGTAACCTGTGCGCTGCTCCTTTAACGTAACTACCTCCCTGAAACTACTATCTATAAACTCCTCATTATCCCAAATGATCCGGAGGTCATCCAGCTCCTGCTCCAGTTCCCTAATGCGGTTTGTTAGGAGTTGTAGCTGGATGCGCTTTTTGTAGGTGTCATTGTCAGGGAGACCTCCGGTCTCCCTGACTTCCCACATCCTGCAAGAGGAGCATTCCAGCATCCTGCCTGGCATTCTCTCTGCTCTAAACAAACAAATCAAAACTGACTGGAACCTACCCTGGCCTCTGCCTGTTCACGCCGATGCCTGTTGAGCCAAAGCCGTCCCACTCAGCTCCCTCTCACTCCGCTGCCCGCTCTCAATGCTGTCCGCTGTATATGGTGGGCTTTTTAAAACCTTTGGCACTCTACATCACGCACCTGCACAGTCTAGCCTCTTGTCCCCAAGCAGAGTAAAAAAAATACCTCTCTCTGAGATTCCTTTACTCCTTCACTCTCAGCTTGCTTCGATTTAAAAAAGACCGTTGAAAATTCCTCTCCTCTTTAAACGTTTGACGCTCAATGTCACGCGCCTGCGCAGTCTAGCCTCTTGTCCCCAAGCAGAGTAAAAAAAATACCTCTCTCTGAGATTCCTTTACTCCTTCACTCTCAGCCTCTTGCTTTGATTTTTAAAAAAAGGTGATTTATCTACCTTTAGCCCTTTCAGTTGGCAGCTTCACTCAAATCTGCCCCTCACACTCTCGAACTTCTGGCATACTGCTGGTGTCTTCACAGCGAAGACTGATGCAAAATACATATTCACTTTGTCCACCATTTCCTTACCCCCTATTACTATCTCCCCAGCACCATTTTCCAGTGGTTCGATATCTATTCTTGTTTCCCTACTACACTTTATATATCTGCAGAAACTTTTGGAACCCTCTTAAATATTATCGGATAGCGTACCTTCGTATTCCATCTTTTCCTCTATCTGACTTTTTTAGTTGCCTTCTGTTGGTTTTTAAGTGCCTCAATCCCTAACTTCCCACTATTTTTTGCTCTTCTATAGTATATCCTCTCTCTTTGACATCTCTTGTTAGCACAATTGCATCATCCTGCCTTTAGAATACTTCTTCTTTGAGATGGATCTATCCTGCACCTTCTGAATTGCTTCCAGAAACTCCAGCCATTGCTGCTCTGCTGTCAAGCCTGCTTGTGTTCCCTGCCAATCAGTTTTGGCCAGCTCCTTTTTCATCCCACTGTAATTTACTTTACTCCACTTTAATACTGATATATCTGACTTTAGCTTCGGCTTCTCAAATTTCAGGGTGAATTTGATTATATTATGATCACTTCTCCTTGGGATTCCTTTACCATAAGCTCTCTAATTACTTCCAGTTCATTGCACAACACTCAATCCAGAATAGCTGATCCAATAGCAGGCTCAACCATGAGCTGCTCTAAAAAGCCATCTTGTAGGCATTCTACAAATTTACCCTCTTGATATCCAGCACCTACCTGCTTTTTCCCAATATACCTGCATGTTGAAATCCCCCATGACTATCATAACATTCCTCTATTGACATACATTTTCTATGTCCCGTTGTAATTTGTAGGCGACATCCTGACTACTATATGGAGGCATATATATAATTCCCATCAGGGTCTTTTTACCCTTGCAGTTTCTTAGCTTTACCCACAAATGTACTACATCTTCTGATCATGTGTCACCTCTTTTCTAATGATTTGATTTCTTTTTTTACCAACAGAACCAAACCACCCCCTTGGTCCACCTGCCTGTCCTCTCGATACAATGTGTATCCTTGGATGGTAAACTTCCAACTATAGTCTTCTTTCAGCCACGATGCCTAGAATGTCAATCATACCAATCTATAACTGTGCCACAAGTTCACCTACCTTATTCTGTATACTGCGTGCATTCAGATATAACACCTTCAATCCTGTACCTTGATTTTGTCCCTCTTTTACATTACAACTCTTCCCGTTGAGTGCATTTTTGTCCTATCATCAGTCTGTCCTTGTTAGCAGTCTAGCTACACACTGTCTCTGTTTGTAAATCCACATCCCTTCCTCAGACATCGCTCCAGTTCCCTTTGCCCTGCCAAATTAGTTTAAATCTTCCTGATCAGCTCTGCCAAACCTGATTATCGGTCCACCTCGGGTTCAGGTTGTGCAGGTTGTACCTTCCCCAGAAGCAATCCTGATGATCCAGAAATCTGAATCTCTGCCTCCTGCACCAGTTCCTCAGCGACGCATTCATCTGTCAGATCATTCTATTCTTACCCTTACTGGCACGTGGCACAGAGACAATCCAGAGATTACCCCAGAGGTCCTGCTCTTCAGCTTTCTACCTAATTCCCTAAAATCTCTCTTCAGGACCTCCTCACCTTTCCTGCCTGTGTCATTGGTGCCAATGTGTACCAAGGCTTCTGGATGCTCACCTTCCCCCTTCAGAATGCTGTAGACCCAATCTGGGACATCCCTGACTCTGACACCTGGGAGGCAACATACCACCTGGGTTTCTCTATTGCATCCACAGAATCTCACCTCTATTTCTCTAACTATGGATCTCCTATCTCCTATCTTCCCCCCTCTCCTCTTCTGAGCCACAGCACTGCACTCAGTGCCAGAGACCCAGTCACTGTGGCTCCCCCCCAGTAGGTTGTTCCCCCAACAATACCCGAAGTGGTATACTTATTATTGAGATGAACGGTGACAGGGGTTCTCTGCACTGGCTGCCCATTCCCCTTCCTTCTTCTGACAGTCACCCTGTTACGCACCTCCTGCAACCCAGGAGTGACTCCCTGTCATTCTTATCCATCACTTTCTCAGTCTCGCATATGAGCAGGCCATTGATCTGCAGCTCCAGTTCCTTAACAGGTTCTCTGAGGGGATGCAGTTTGTTGCACGATCATGTCATAGAACATAGAAATCATGCAGGCAATAAATCATGCAAATACAGGCCCTTCAGCCCACAATGTTCTGCCGACCATATAACCTACTCTAGGAACTGCCTAGAATTTCCTGAGCACATAGCCCTCTATTTTTCTAAGCTTCATGTACCTATCTAAGAGGCTCTTAACAGACCCTGTTGTATCCACATCCACTATCGCCGCTGGCAGTGCATTCCATATACTCATCACTCTCAGTGTGTAAAACTTAACTCTGACATCCCCTCAGTACCTATTTCCAAGCACGTTAAAACTATGTCCCTCATGTTAGCCATTTCAGCCCTGGGGAAAAAGCCTCTGGCTATCCACACGATCAACGCCCCTCTTCAATCTTATACAGCTCTCTCAGATCACCTCCCATTCTCTGTTGCTCCAAGGGGAAAAGGCCAAGTACACGCAACCTATTCTCATAAGGTACGCCCTCCAATCCAGGCAACATCCTTGTAAAACTCCTCTGCACTCTCTCTATATAATCCATATCCTTCCTGTAGTGAGGTGACCACAACTTAACACAATACTCCAAGTGGGTCTGAACAAGGTCTTGTATGGCTGTAACATTACCTCTCGACTCTTGAACTCAGTCCCACGGTTGATGAATGTCGAAACACCATGCACCTTCTTATCAACTCTGTCAGTCTGCGCAGCAGTTTTGAGTGTCCTATTGACATGAACCCCAAGATATCTCAGATTCTGCACACTGCCAAGTCTTACCATTCATATTACAATTGCTTGTTTCTCTCCATAGCTGCTGCCTAACCATCTGAGTTTGTCCAATGCCTTGTTTGCTTCTTGTTTGTTGATCCAACAATGTAAGAAGCAGCAGAGAGCAGTGGACTCAGCCCATCACATTACTGGCACATCCATTTTCTGTTGGCAAGCTATTGGACAGGATTTATAAACATTTAAAGAATTATAGTCTTATTATGGATAGTCAGCATGACTTTATGAGGAGCAAAACCTGCCTCAAAAGCCGAACTGAGTTTTTCAAGGAGGTGACAAAGCAAACTGATGAAGGTAGAGTGGTGGATGTGATGTATATTGGTTTTAGTAAGGCAATTGCAAAGATTCCCCATCGCAGGCTAATCGAGAAGTCATGGGCCATGGGATCCAGGGAAACTTGGCTGTGTGTATTCAGAATTTTCTTGTTTACAGAAGATAGAGGGTGGTGGTAGAGGGAGTGCATTCTGTCTGGAGGTCGGTGACTGGTGATGTTCTGTTGTGGGACCCCTGCTCATGGTGAATTTTCTAAATAACTGGGATTGATAAATTTTCAGATGACATAATGGTCAGGGGTGTTATGAATGGTGTGGAAGGTTGTTGTATGTTACAATGAGATATTCATAGTTGGGCAGAGAATTAGCAGATGGAATTCAATCCAGAAAAGTGTAAAGAAGTACACTCTGGAGGCTCAGACTTGATGTTGAAATGTACGGTTAATATCCAGAGTTTTAGCAGAGTGCAGAAACAGAGGGACCTTGGGGTCCAAATATCAAAGTTGCTGCACAGGTTGATAGGATGGTTAAGAAGGTGCTCTTCCTTAGTCGGAGGATTGAGTTCAAGTGCCATGAGGTAATTTTGCAGCTCTGGTCATACCACATTTGGAATATTGTGTTTGGTTCAGTTTGCCTCAATATAGGAAGGATATAGAAGGGTGTAGAGGAGATTTATCAGAACACTGTGGATTAGAGAACACATCTTATGAGGAAAGGTTGCACAAGCTAGGGGTTTTTTTCCCTTTGGAGCAATGAGAGGGAACTTGATAGAGATGTATAAGATTATGAGAGGCATGGACTGAGTGGACAACCAGCATTTTTCTTTGCAGGTTGGCATTGGCCAACACTAGAGGACATCCATTTAAGGTGAGTGGAGTGAAGTATAGGGGATATTTACAGAGGATATGATGGGAGCTTGGACCACAGGGTGGTGGTAGAGGCTGATACAATAGGGGCATTTAAACTATTCTTAGATAGACACATGGATGAAAGAAGAATGAAGGGTTACGTGCTGTGTAGGAAGAAAGGGTTGGATTGATTGTGGAGTATGGTTATAAAGGTCGATGCAATGTTGTGGGGAAAAGGGCTCTTACTGAGTTGTATTGTTTTATGGTCTATGATCATCACAGGGGCAGAAGGAATTTTTCTAAAAGCCATCCAAGAGAGTAATTGAATTCCAAGCCACAGGAGCATCAATCTGTAATGGTGAACTATCTGAGGCCTCAGTTTTTTAATAGCACAGGCTCCTCGCTCAATTGGATTGACAGAAAGAGCGCAGATGAGTCTGGCCAGAGAATGGGAGGGATTTATTTATTTATTTTGATTTATTTCGAGATACAGTACAGTAACAGGCCCTTCCAACCCACTGAGCCTGTGCCACCCAGTTACACCCATGTAACCTACTAACCTGTACGCGTTTGGAATGTGCGAGGAAACTGGAGCGCCAGGCGGAATTGCACGCTATTGCGGGGAGAACTTCCAACGTACTTGCAGATATTGGCAGAATTAAACCTGGGTCACTGGCGCTGGGAAGCGTTGCACCAAACGCTAGGCTACTGCACTTCCCCAAATGATTGTTGAAAAAATTATCACAACCAACCAGGCCAGAGAATACATGTCTTCTTGGCTGGAACATGGGATAAAGAGGCACGTGTGACAAAGAAGAGGTGAGGCTTCACAGTGCCTAAGGCAGGAGTTCAATCCTGACCTCAGGTGTTATCAATGTGGCTTACACATTCTCCCTGAGAATGTATGGGTTTTCTCCCAGAAATTCAGGTTTCCATCCACATTCCAATGAGCTGCTGATTGGCACGTTAATGGACTGTAAATTACCCCAGTACGTAGGTGAGTGAAGGAATCTGGGAGACACTGCTGAAAATGTGGTGAATAAAAAATTGAACTAAACTACAGTACAATGCAAAAGTTTTGGGCATATATACATCTAGGGTGCCTAAGACTTTTGCACAGTACTGTAGTAGTCTTATGTATTGTACTGTACTGCTGCTGCTGCAAAAAAACATAAATTTCAAGACATATTGAGTGTTGCGAAACCTGATTCTGATATGGGTCTCTATTGTGGACTGAGAATGGGAAGGGGTCATGGTTGGGAAAAGAGGAAGGCAGAGGGGAGGGAGCAGGAAGCACCAGGGAGACATTCTGTAATGATCAATAAACCAATTATTTGGACTCAAATGACCTTGCCTGGTGTCTCAGGGCTGAATGTGCCTGTACCCTCATCAACCACCTCCCTCACTCCATGTCCCGGGCATTTCTTCCCTGCCACCTTCCACACCCTCTCTCGTGGCGCTCCATCCTCACCGTTCCCAACATCCTTTGCTGCCACCAGATTTTACAAGCTTGTTCTCCACTCCACATTGACAGATAGAGTACTGTGCAGAAGTCTTAGGCATCCTAATGATATATATGCGCCTAAGACTTTTGCACAGTACTTTAGGATCAGTGTAAATGGGCGTTGGCTAGTTGGCAAGCACTCAGTGATCTTAAGGGCCTGCTTCTGAGTTGTCTAAAACTCTATGACTGTATGAGAAAACTTGGGGCAAAATGTGAAGCTGCGACACACAAGTCTGTTGCCATTGATCCATCTTCTATCAGCAAGCAAAACTCTGGAGCTTTCTTGGGCTTTCCCCCATGGTGGCTGACTTTAAAATCTGCTCATTTCCGACTTTGCCTGAACTTGTCTTGTTGAACAGGCTCATTGCCAATGAGCGGAGTGCGTGATTAATATACTGGACCAGCTGGATTTCATTCAGCACATGCTGTGCTCCCCCAACACAGGACTCAGCTCACACAAGCTCGCTCTGTATCGGTTTGCAAGTTGGCAGGTCCACCTTAGTGCTGGAGCCAACTTCAAAATTAACAGCCTGCCTGTTTAAACATCGGAAGTGGCAAGTGGTAAAATCATGCAAAACTGGGGGAAAACCCAGGATTGTTCCAAGCTAATGCTCCGTGCACAATTAACTGCACTTGAAAGGTGAGAAAGGGCTATTTAGTCCTTGATGCCTCAAACATTCAGCCCAGTGTTGTATTCCCTGGGAATGACCCAATCAGTCTATGAGACCAGGATTCTCCAGGACATTGCAGTTTACTTATTGGTATCTTACACTCTCTCCACTAACTTAAACCTCCACTCTCGGCAACACAAAGAAACTTCATTACTTACTGTCAATAGGATACATTGCAGTATCTCAGCAATGTTTCGCAACCCTACAACTCCCACTAGCTCGAGGTCAGAGGATTTCAAGAACACCTTCTGGTCAGCAAGGACAAATTGGACTGAATGGCCTGTTTCTGTGTTAATGACTTCTTACCATTGACGCAGAGGAAGATTTGTTTTATTTGTCAGTAACATGGTTCTACAATGATTCTTTGTAGTTATTTTCAATGTTGTAACAAGCAACAGAGTGAAATGGTCTTAGATGAGGTGTCAGTAGTGTTACTTCAATTCACACTCCCAACAGTTTCAATTGAAAAAAAATGCATCATAACACCCTTAAAACCACCCACAAGGAGCAATAAATATTTGTCCATCATTAATTTAGGGAAATATTAAATTAATCTTGTAATATTATTTTTTTCTGTGCCCCTTAATTTGTCACACTTGAAGAGTAGCCTAGACTACAACCAATTATTAAGTTTGACAGGATGCTTCCATAATAAAAAAAACAACCCTCTGATGCTGTACTTGTAGAGTTTCTGCATTGCTCCAGTGACACTGCATGGGTTTCCTCCATGCGCTCCCGTTTCCTTCCGCACTCCAAAGCCACATTCTCTGTTATAAATTATCCCTACTGTACACACGACTGGCAAAATCTTGTGTGTGTGTGGAGGGGAGTGTTGATGGGAAATCCCGAGGAATAAAAAAAATGGGATGAATGTAGGATCAGTGTAAATGGGTGGTCAGTGTGGACTCTGGACTGAAAGGTCTGCTGCTGTGCTTTATGTGTCTATGAGTCTCTACGTAAAGAAATAATGAAGCAGAATCTGCAAATTATTAAGGGGACAAAAGGATATTGAAAATGAAATGTATTGCAAGCACAAGTCTTTCTGCAAGTGAAGAGCACTTTGGTGAGATAATACCTGGAGATGTGTATGAAGTTTAGGTCTCCTCATTTAATGAAAGTTACACTCGCGTTAGAGGACAACACAGTAAATGTCCACCAGTTTGATTCTTGGATTGGGGGATTGTCCATTGCACAGTTTGGCTGCCTTCTAGGAAGTTAGAATAAATAAGCGATGATCTTATTGAAATGCATAAGATTCCAATGGAAGAAGCAACCTGCTGGAGTAAATTGAAGACATAGTTTTAGGACAGGATGTTACTCAAGAGAGAGTCATTAAATATATACAAAACTGAGAGGTTTTCAGAACTGCAAAAGAAGTGTGGATTATAGGGAACTGCTAAGAAAGGCAAAGGAGGCTTATTTCTGCTTCTACTTCACATGTTCTGATTGAACTGTTCTGCCTAAACATGGCAAAATTAGTTGTCACTGTTAATGAAAAGGACAGATCTGTGCATTTGGTGGGCTGGGGGAGGATTAAAAAATGCCATCTCAGAATAATGTTTGACAGTCATACTGATGTTAAGTTTTACCTTTCCAAATTCAAGTCAAATTCAAGTAGAGGTTAACTTTCTGATGAAAGTACATTGAGCTACAACATCAGATCTCCCTCAACTGATGCTGCCTGGCAGACTAAGTACTTCCAGAGTTTCTGTTGCTAATAAGGCATATACAAAATAAACTCAATAATATTACTGCGATACAGAGAGATATCCAGAGTGGGTGAAGAAACTATTGAAAATCCTAGCAAACGTTATGTTTTAATGGAAGTTAAAGTAACTATGTGTCAAGGAGAGATCTGATAACATCTATGAATTTGATAGGATTAAAGTCTGTGGAATCATTGGCAAATTAACTAATTGGATTGACAATTGGCTTGGAACTGTGAAGCAGAAGGTGAGAGAACTGGAATAATGTAAAAAGCATCTGGCTAGAGAGTAACTAAGTTCCTTACAAATGTTCTGGGACTTAACACCATTCCTAAATAATGTGCTTCTTGTAATATTACAAGATTTACTGGTAATACTTAGATATGTGACCAGTTTAAAGACTGTGATGTTGTTCAGAGATCTGGACTGATTATCTTATTACAATCATTCACAACAGATGGTTTTGAGTATAGCCAAATGTAAGGATATGCATATTGGAACAGGGAACACAAGAGAGGGTGTCCAATGCAAAAGTGTGATTAATTATCATGCCTTGAAAGTATACTGTCAATGTGAATATGCTATCAACGAAACTAATGAGCTACTGTGATTTATCTCAAGGCATTTCATTATAAGTTGAAACGATCATTCTAATCTTCTACTGATTGTCACAGATAAAAAGCCCCTCCATTACTTAAATTTGGGGCTGCGCAGTTAAAAAAGATCCCACTCGAAAATTAGTGGTGATAATAATTTTTACTTTTTTTCTAGAGTTAGTGAGCAGGCCTGTAACTCTAGATACGGAGTAAAAATGATCTTTGTTAAGAAACTGCCTCTGCAAGGCCAAGAGAAACGAGATGTTCTCAAAATCACCCTCAGATCCGCAAAGTTGTATTCATTAGATTCGCACCAGTCTTCCCCAATTACTTGCCGGAGCACTGCAGACTCCAGACAGATGTCTAGGGACTCTCAGTGAGTGGGGCAGAGATTATAGATATCCTTGCATTTCTTTTTTCTTGCATCAAAAATGTGACTGGTGCAATAAAAATTAATGGTGGGGAAAGGGTAAAACTGCGGAACAATTTCTGGCCTGTTATTTGTATGGCAAGCGAACAATCACTTACTGCCCTGGGTTAATTCAAAACCTCTGGGCACTGTTGAAAACTACTCTTGGCATTGAAAATGTGTTCTTCTGTCACTCGTTTCGAAATGACTTTGTGGATTTCAGCCTGTGGCCTGTGTAAACATAGCCCAGATGTTCAGACCGAGGAACAGGTAACAGGCTGCACAGTGGTACAGAGACCCAGGGTTTGAAGCTTTTCAATTAGAACTGGTGGTATGTTTGTGTTGAACGCTGAACTGTAATCAATGCCTGATGTAGGTCTTGCTATTGTTCAGGTGACCCAAGGAAAAGTGAAGTGCCAGTGAGATGGCATCCTCTGTAGACTTGTGGTGATGGACAAATTGCGATGGGTCCAGGTCCTTGCCTAGACAGGAGTTGATTATAGCTATGTATGATCAACCTCTCACTGTACTCCATCACAGTAGGTGTTAGTGCTACTGGATGACTGTTGTTGAGGCAATTCACTTTGCTCTTCTAGGGCACTCGTATGATTGTCACCCTTTTGAGCAGGTGGGAACATCCAACTGTAGCAACGAGAGATTCAAGGTGTCTGCCATTGATTGGATGGATGGGTTTATGGAAGATATGAGGATGTTCATAAAATCCAGACTCCTGGAATACATATGCTATAGAAAGGATGTGATACCTCTGGAGGAAGTACAGAGGAGATTCAATATGATGTAAAGTCTTTTGAGAAAGTTACCAGGGAACTTGATGAAGGCAAGGTAGTGGATGCTGGCTACATAGACTTTAGCAAGGTACTTGACAAGGTCCCACATGGGAGGCTGGTCAAGAAGGTTCAGTCGCTTGGCATTCAAGATAAAGTAGTAAATTGGATTGGACATTAGCTTTATGGGAGAAACCAGAGAGTGGTCGTAGATTGTTGCCTGTTTGACTAGAGGCCTGTGATGTGGAGTGCCACTGCAATTGGTGCTGGGTCCATTGAGGTTTGCCATCAATGTCACCAAGCTGATGATAACGTGGTTAACTAGATCAGCAAATTTGCAGAATACACCAGGATCAGGGTTGTAGTGGACAGCAGGCAAGACTATCCGAGCTAGCTCTGGGATCTGGGCCAGCAGTACAAATGGGCTGAAAAATGGCAGAAGGAATTCAAAGCAGACAAATGTGTGGTACTGCACGGCGGTAGAACCAACCAGGGTAGGTCTTACACAGTGAACGGTCGGGCACTGAGGAGCGCTGTAGAACAAAGGGATCTGAGAACACAGGTACATAATTCATTGAAAGTGGCGTTACAGGTAGATAGGGTCATAAAGAACACTGTTGGCACATTGGCCTTCGTGAATCAAATATTGAGTACAGGAGTTGGAATGTTATGTTGAAGTTGTATAAGACATTTGGAGAATTGTGTGCAGTTCTGATCATGTACAAGAAAGATGGACATAAGGTTGAAAGAGTACAGGGAAAATGCACGAGGATGTTGCCGGGACTGGATGACATGGGTTATAAGAAAAGATTGAATAGATTAGGACTTTATTTCTTGGAATGTAGAGGATTGAGGGGAGATATGATATACAAAATTATGCGGGGTATAGATAAAGTAAATGCAAGCAGGCTTTTTCCACTGAGGTCATGGGTTAAGGGTGAAATGTGAAAAGTTTAAGGGAACATGAAGGGAAACTTCTTCACTCAGAAGTTCGTGAGAGCGTGGAACAAGCTGCCAGTGCAAGTGGTACATGCGAGCTCAAGTTCAACTTTTAAGAGAGGTTTGGATAGGTACATAGATGTAGGGATATGGAGGGCTATGGTCCTGTGGCAGGTCAATGGGAGCAGGTGACTTAAATAATTCAGCATGAACTAGATGGGCTGATTCTGTGCTGTACTCTTTTATGACTCTATGATATTGCCTGGGATGGAATATTGCAGTTTTGAAGAAACATTTGAAACACAGTGGCAGTTTTCTCCAGAGCGAAGGAGATAAAGAGGAACATAGCTGAGGTACAGCATATTGAATTATGAGTGGTATAGATAGGCTAGACAGCAAGACATTTTTCCCCATATCAATGGAAGGTAAAACTAGATTTAGGATAAAGGGCAAAGGACCTTTCCCACCTAGGGAGTGGTGAGTACCTAGAATGCACTGCCCGAGTGAGGTAGAAGCCATGTCCCTGGCAACGTTTAAGAAGAGTCTGGATGAACACTTGAATCACCTTAGCATGGAAGTCTAGGGGTCAAGGGCTGGAAGATAGGATTCATTTGGAAGGGAACCCATTCATCAGCATGGACAAGGAGGACAAAATGGTCTGTCCACATGCTCCATGTTTTTATCTGTGACTTTTGATCAGACTTTCTTTCCACAAGTTGCGTGGTATTACCAAAATCACTGCGGGTGCCCCGTAGCTCCCAGGACCTGGTTTCAATTCCTACCCCACAGACACTCCGTGACCGAGGGTGAACAGCTTCTCCAAGTGGGTGGTTTGTCTGGTGCCATCTATGATCTAGCTCTGCCATTCTCCCATCACTCCTTCCCCTCTTTATAACTGACAAAGCAAACAGCACAATCCTCACAGCTTCTTCCAAACTGGAAGGAGTCCATTTGGCCGGTGGAGCCTATGTTGTCTTCCAGAGCATTCCCATGAATCTCATTCCACACTTACATCCCTGTAATCTGGAAACTCACCACAAGTGTCCAGCCTAGCCCCTTCAGTAAAGGTAACTTACAGCAGACAATTAACCCAGCAGTGTGTCTGGCATATTAGAACACATGAGCAAAATCCGAGCAGTTACAGGGAGGGCTTGCAAACTTCACATAGAGAGCTAACGCCAGTTTGCTGGAAAAGTGTGGCAGCTGCACTAACTGCTGTACACACTGTAGTGCCCATCCTGGATCACTGCTCTAAGTCTGATAATAGGGAGAGATTGGAGATTAATTTTATTTGTCATCAAAACGTATAGTGAAGTGCATTGTTTGCATCCAACCAAACAGGCAAGGATTGTGTGGGTCACCCTGCAAGTGATGCCATGCTTCCAGCACCAACGTGCGTGTCCACAACACACTAACCCTAACTGTAACATCTTCCGAACGTGGGAAGAAATTGTCGCACCCGGAGGAAACCCACGTGGTTTCAGGGAGAACGTACAAACTCTTAACAGGCAGTGGCAGGAATATGCTGTGTTTATTTGATCAGTAAATAGGATGTTCGAGTAATACTTACATTTATGATTGATTGAGAATGATCTAGAAATTTCCACGAAGGACAACTTGTTTTCTGACTTGGGTTTTGCAGTAAAATACACAGAAGAGGAGCAGTGATGGGATTTCAATCTGAAATCGCGACTGTCCATTTTCCTCCATACATGCTGCCTGACCCGGCAACTTTTTTTCATTTTGTGTGTTGCTCTGTACAGTAGAGCATGACTCCTGCCTGGCATGGCTGTATATTGGGGAGCCCTGATGGTCTAAAAGCAGGAGGTGTTGGAATTAAATTCTATTGTATGCTGCAAAAACCGGGGTTGTAGACAGAGCAGTGAAATTATTTGCCTATTTTCCATTTTAACATTTACATGTCTCCACTTATCATTACTAGAAGAATGGGCTCAGCAAATTTTCCTCCTTTCCCATGCGGTCTGAAGATCATACTCATTATTCAGGGATTCTCATTAAAAATCCCTCTTTCCTGGTTACCTGGTCTAGCCCGTGACACAAGGTGACTTAGAACACCTAGCAAAATAAAATGTTCTTATAAGTGATTAGCAGCAGGTAATAAACACCAGCCACATTGCTCGATACAATTATTTTTAAACAGCATATCCTTTATTAAGCAAGACAGGAAAAGCAGCCGAGTTATGTGATGGCTATGAATCCAATCCCTCGAACACCCTCACTGCAGGCTTCCCTACCTTACAAAGAGATTTGGACAGGTACATTGATAGGAAATGTTTAGAGTTTTATGGGCCAAATGTAGGCAAATGAGTCTAGCTTAAATGAACATCTTGGTCAGCATAGATAAGATGGGCCAAAGAGCCTGTTTCAATCTGTATGAGTGCCTCTAGATATCAGGAGGCTTTCAGGCAACTCCCATTCAAGTTACGAACTACTCCTCAGTTTATTTCTCTTTGCCTTGTAGGTTAAGGTTGGATAGGGTAAGATATAATTCCCTGGTGCGCAGGAAATGAAGAGAAATCTTAGAGGTATTGTATACAAAACTGGGGCCTAGATAAGGTGAATTCATGCAGGTTTCCCCTTCAGGTTGGCTGAGATTAGAATTAGAAGTCATTAGATTTAGGGCAAAAGGTGGAATATATAAGGGGAAGTTGAGTGGAAACTTCTTTACTCAGATGGAGATGAGAATAGGGAATGAGTTGCCATCAAGTGGTAGAAGCAGGTTTGGTTGTAGCATTTAAGAGAATTTTGGATAGGTATATAGAGACAAGAGGCTTGGAGGGATATGGTCTGTGTGTAAGTAAATGGGATGAAGGGGAAGATGAGGTCAGTGTGCACCAGATGGACCTGTTTCTGTGCTTAGTGCTCTATGTCTCTGTAAGGCACATTACATGTGATCCACTGCTCTGTAAGGGTGGAGGAAATACATGTGAACAAAGTTATAACTGGTTTAGATATAATTGATGGGAAGGCTGCTGTTCACATTAGCAAACAGTTCAAAGCCATTGGAGGAGGGGGGAGGTTCTAGTTTAAAATTTTCATTAAAAGGAAATGTGAGATCTGGAGTTAGCACTGGAAATCATTGCAGAGAGTGGGTAGAGAATTAATCAGTGCCTTCAAAAGGAAATTGGAAATGGACTTGAAAGAAAGTGATGAAGAAAGTGTGAGGAAGTAGGGCTGAGGACGACCCTACAATGGGCCAGCAAATATTTGATGGGCCTAAAAGACTCCTTCTGTGCCATAATAATGCTACGATTCTGAGCAGTGCAGTTACATTGTGGTCTTTGATTTCTCTTTTTTCACTGAGAGATTATTTATTCAGTGAATTGATAACTCCATCACATGCTGAGATCAGTCTTGTTGGATTGGATCTGTGGTTGATGAGAAATCACTTCCTGATAATCTTGTCATAAAGGCTTAGCCCAGAATTATGGAGGCGTATTCCTTAAACTGGTAATTGGTAATAAGTTTGTGAAAAACTTTTGTTTTTATGCTATCCAGGTATATCATTCCATGCTTAAAGTTCAAAGATCAAAGTAAGTTTATTATCAAGGTACATACATATCACCATATACTGTCCTGAGATTCATTTTCTTGCAGGTATTGATAGTAAACACAATGAAACACCAGAGTCAATGGAAAAAAACACACGCAAGACGAACACCAACATGCAAATTATTATTAATTTGTTTACTTTTTCTTTTTGCATCTGTGCAAATGCAAAAGGAAAAAGACAAATTAATAATAATAAATAAATAAGCAATAAACACCGATAACTTCAGATGAAGAGTCCTTGAAAGTGAATACCTAGGTTGTGGGAACAGTTCAGTGCTAGGGCAAATGAAGTTATACCTTCTGGTTCAAGAGCCTAACTGTTCTAGAACCTGATGGTGTAGATCCTGAAGATCCTGTACTTCCTTCCTGATGGCAGCAGTGAGAAGAGAGCGTGACTGGGGTGGTGAGGGTCCCTGATGATGGATGTTGCTTTCCTGTGACAACGCTCTGTGGAGATGTGTTCTGTGGTGAGGAGGGCTTTACCCATCATGGACTGAGCCATATCTACTAACTTTTGTTGGATTTTCTGTTCCTGGGATTTGGTGTTTCCATAATAGATCAGGCCATGATAGAACCAGTCAATATACTCTTCATCACATATCTATAGAAGTTTGAAAAAGTTTTAGATGTCATGCTGAATCTTCACAAACTTCTCTAGGAGTGGAGGTGCTGCATATATGGTGGACCCAGGATAGGTTTCTGAAATGATAGCTGTGGTGAACTACGTGTGCCTGTCTGGACACGCCCCCTGCTGACTGCTCCTGTGGCTCCTCCCACAGGCCCCTGTATAAAGACGATCAAGGCCTGAGCCCGGCCTCTCAGTCTCCAGGATGTAGTATGGTGGTCACTCACTGCTTGTTCCTTCTTCCAGTCAATAAAAGCCGATATCTTGCCTTACGTCTCAGAGTGAGTTATTGATGGTGCATCAATAGCAATGAAGAATTGAAAGTTGCTGGTCTTATCCACCTCTGATCTCCTGATGAGGACTGGCTTGTGGACCTCTGGTTTCTTCTTGAAGTCAATAATCAGATCCTTGGTCTTGCTGATATTGTAGTGGCACCACTCAGTGAGACTTTCAACCTCCTTCCTATATGCTGATTTGTCACCGCCATTGATTTGGATAACAACAGTGGAGTCATCAGCAAACTTGAATATGGCATTGGAGCTGTGCTCCAACAGAGCAGGGGACTAAGCACACAGCCTTCTGGTGTTGGAGATTGTGGAGGTCACGTGATGTCGTGCCATTGGTCGGGCGCTTCCCTGAATAACTCCGACAAAAAGTTCTTTACAACCTGTTTATAAAGGCTCTCGTATAACCTTAATAAAAGCAATGGTTAAAAGGAAAAATCCGGTAAATCCTACTGGCGCTATTGCTGCCGGCCTTGCACTCCCAGGAGCGTCTGGAATTGAGGGATGCGGGAGCAATGGTGATGAGGCCTGCTCGTTGGATAGTTCCTCTGAGCCTGCGGAAGATCCGAGGATGGCGGCAGCGGGAGAAGGTGACCTCGCGGCCACGGTCCATGAGTTGGCCGATCCAGTTTGGACTTTAACCGGTAGGATGGACAAATTCGAGAGTCATTTACACCTTATCATGCAAGAATCTAAGGAAATGAAGCAGACTTTAGAATCTTTAAATTTGCGAACCCAGAATTTAGAAAATAATACGAAGGATGTTGTGAATAGATTACAAAGCCTGGAAAAAGAAAAAGATTCCTGGAGGACTGAGAAAGTAAAAATAATGGATAAACTAGACTCCTTTGAAAACTATAGCAGAAGAAATAGTATCAAAATAGTGGGTTTAAAAGAGGGACTGGAAGGAAGGGATGCAGTAACTTTCTTTCAAGAATGGATCCCCAAACTTCTGGGGAAAAAACATTTTGACAAAGAATTACTTACAAAAAGAGCCTACAGGACTTTAATCCCCCAACCACCTCCAGAGCAAAAGCCGTGCTCCATACTTATATGCTTTTTGAAGTATCAAGATAAACAAAAAGTATTATGAGCTGCAGCAATAGAGGCCAGAGAGAGAAATGGCCTATTAGAGTTTAAAGGGGGAAAGATATTCTTCTTTCCAGATATTAGTGTGGCCTTGTTAAGAAAAAGGAAAGACTTTGACTTAACAAGGAGGTTATTAAAGAATAAAGGTCTTCAATATTCTTTATTATATCCAGCAAAGCTGAGAATTACTCTGTCGGATGGAGGGAGGAAATTTATTACTAACCCCCAGGAGGAGATAAACTTTATTCAAAAGATATCTGAGTCATCAGCAAACTTGAATATGGCATTGGAGCTGTGTTCCAATAGAGCAGGGAACTAAGTACACAGCCTTGTGGTGTACCTGTGCTGTTGGAGATTGTGGAGGAGATGTTGTTGCCAATCCAAACTGACTGGGCTTTGCAAATGAGGAAATCAAGGATCTAGTTGCACAAGGAGGTATCAAGGTCTAGGGCTTGGAGCCTATTGATTAGTTTTGAGGGGTTGATGGTATTGAATGCCAAACTATAGTCAATGAAGAGCATCCTGATGTAAGCAGGGTGTCCAGATGTTCCAGGATATTTACTGTTATTTTACTGATATTAACTGATATTTGTATGGAGTGATCTGTCTAGACAGCATGCAAACCAATTACCAATTACCAGACCAAGGAATACGTCTCATAAATATCTTAAATTAAATAAGTAGTGCAAAAAGAGAGAAAAAAGTAGTGAGGTAGTAGGTAGTGTTCATGTACTCATGTGCCCACTACTCTGCACCCCCATCAATTTGCCTATCGCACCAACAGATCAATGGAGGATGCCATCTCCACGGTGTTTCACTCTCCCTGACCCACCTGGACAGCCCCAACTCTTACGGCAGAATGCTGTTCATTGACTTTAGTTCGGCATTCAATACTGTGATCCCCTCCGAGCTGATTGCCAAAGTTCACCAGTTTGGTATCAACTCATCCCTCTGTAATTGGACCTTGGAATTTCTGACTAACAGACCACAATTGGTTAAGTTAGACAACCTCTCCTCCTCCACTGTCACTCTGAATACCAGCGTGCCTCATGGCTGTGTGCTAAGCCCTCTTCTATACTCCCTTTTCACCTACGACTGCGTTCCTGTACATGGTCCTAACTCCATAATCAAGTTCGCAGACGACACCATGGTGGTTGGTCTGATCAGAGGGGATGACGAGATGGCCTACGGGGATGAGGTCCAGCACCTGGCCGCGTGGTGTGCCGACAACAACCTGGCCCTTAACACCCAGAAGACCAAGGAGATCATTGTGGACTTCAGGCATGCTAGGAGCTATACTCACGTCCCCATCTACATCAACAGAGCTGTAGTGGAGCGTGTATCAAGCTTCAAATTCCTCTGTGTCCACATTTCCGATAATCTCACCTGGTCCCTGAACTCCTCCATCCTGATCAAAAAGGTGCAACAGCGCCTTTATTTTCTGTGGAGCATCAAGAAAGCTCACCTCTGTCCCAGGATACTGACGGACTTTTACCGCTGTACCATTGAGAGCATACTCACCAACTGCATCTCAGTGTGGTATGGCAATTGTCCCGTATCGGACCGCAAAGCACTCCAGCGTGTGGTGAAAACAGTCCAGCGGATTATCGGCACCCAATTGCCCACCATTGAGAACATTTACCATAAACGCTTCCTGGGCAGGGAGAAAAGAATTATCAAGGATGCATCTCACCCTAACCATGGACTTTTTACTCTCCTCCCATCTGGTTGGTGCTGCAGGAGCCTCCGCTCCTGCACCAGCAGGCACAGGAAGAGCTTCTTCCCTGAGGCTGTGACCCTGCTGAACCTCACATCACAGCACTAAGCAGTATTGTATTGTCTCAGTACTTTTATATTTGTGTGCTGTAGCACTTACTTTTATTTGCAGTTATTTTGTAAATAACACTATTCTTTTGCACTTCTGGTTAGACGCTAATTGCATTTCATTGGCTTTATGTCTGTATTCGGCACAATGACAATAAAGCTGAATCTAATCTGTTCAATACCCATTCAGAAATCAGATGACAGAGAGGAAGAAGCTATTCCTGATACGTTGAGTATGTGATTTCAGGCTTCTGTACCACTCCCTGATGGTAGCAGTGAAAAGGGGGCATGTACTGGGTGTTGGGGGTCCTTAATGATGGATGCTACCTTTTTGAAATGTGTCTCCTTGAAGATGTCTTGTATGCTGGGCATTGTATAGTGCCCACGAGGAGCTGACTGAGTGTACAACTTACTGCAGCTTATTTTAATCCTGTGCAGTGCCATTCCACCCCCCACCCCCCCATGTTTGACAGTGATGCAGCCAGTTAGGATGCACTCCATCCTGTAGAAATTTGTGCATGTCTTTGGTGATATACCAAATCTCCTCAAATTCCTAATGAAATATAGCTGCTGTTGTGCCTTCTTTGAAACTGCATCACTATGTTGGGACTAGGATAGATCCTCAGAGATAGTGACACCCAGGATCTTGAAGCTGCTCACTCTTTCCACTTCTGATCCCTCCTTGAGGACTGGTATGTGTTCCCTTGTCTACCCTTCCTGAAGTCCACAATCAGTTCTTTGGTTTTACTGATGTTGAAGCCCAGGTTGGTGCTGTCACGCCACCCAACTAGCTGATATATCTCGCTCCTGTAAGCCCTCTTGTCACCATCTGAAATTCTGCCAACAAGAGTTGAGTCATCAGCAAATTTATAGACGGCATTTGAGCTGTACTTAGCCACACATGGGTGCTGAGAGAGCTGAGCTGAGCTCAAGAACATTCATCCTTGAGGTGCACTGTACTGATCGCAAGGTAGCGATGGTAGTACAAAACAGAAAGATAACTGGATATAGAATGCAGTGTTAGAGTTACAGAAAATGTGCAGTGCAAGGGCCAAGATGAGGTAGACTGAGATCAGGAGTTCACCTTTATTGCATGAGAGATCTGTTCATTAGTTGGAGAGCAGTGGGATAGTAACTGTCCCTGAGCTTGGTTATAGGTATTCCCAAGCATTTGTATATTCTGTTCAGTGGGAAGAGAGAATGCTCAACATGTTGACAGCTTTTCCAAGGTAGTGGAAAGTGTAGATAGGTTCATTGTGTAATGAACAGGGCAGTGTTCACAACTCTGCAATTTCTTCTGCCTTTGGGCAGAGCAGTTGCCACAGTTAGCTGTGATGCCTCTGGATAGGATTCTCTCAATGATGCATCTGTAAAAACTGGTGAGGTCTGCTCAACAGAGTCCTCTCTTGGCATTGTAACATAAACCCTTTCTTTGTTAAATTACAAAGAGAACAGATGATGATACAGGATGAAACAGACTTTTTGACCCACTGAGTCTGCATTGACCACAAGCCACTCATTCACACTAAACCTACTCTAACCCATTTCATTGGTCTAATATTCCTATCAATGTGCCCCCAATTCTACCACTCACTTGCACACTAGAGGCAATTCTCCATGGCTAACTCAACTAATAGTCTGCATATTTTTGAGATCTGGTAGGAAACTGGAGCATCCAGAGGGAACCCACATGGTCATGGGGAGAACATCCACAGACAAGTGCTGGGGTCAGGATCAAACTGGAACTGTGACGCAGCAGCTCTACCAGTTATGCCCCTGAGCTCCTATGCTCTGCTTCAAATCTGATACTTTTTCAGCATTGAAATAAAGGAAACTAGCAAAACCTGGTCACTGAAGTGTTAAATATCAAATAGAAATCTTAGCAAAATCTGAAGTTAAGCAAAATAGGATCAGAATACAGGTTTTCCCTATTGAAGCCTTTGGCTTGCCTGCAGCTCTCTGACATTAGTCAGTTCAACATTTCACATCATACAAAGAAGCAGCTACTGTAAAGCATTGATCCACATAATTTGTAATAAGGCTCCCTTGCTCTGTTAACTGTAACCGAAATCAATCCTCGTTGATTTGGTCCTAATTTGATAGAAGGTACTGAGTTTATTCCACGGATAAATGTGGAATTTAATGTACAGAAATAAGCTGCATGTTTAAGGGAAACTCACAGGGGCTGCTGCTTTGATTTTTTAAAAACTGCTCCTTTATCTTTTTTCTTCATCAATGCTGTTCCCAAACTTGACTGCACAGGCTCCTAGATCAAAGGGACCACCAGCTGTGTGTGTTGATCTGTGATTTTGTGCTTTTTCTTTCCCTTTTAGTGTTATCTAGTTTTTTTTGTTTACATTAGTTTTTAATATACATTAAAAAAATTAAATCAAGGCCTGAGATGGGGGTGTATTTGAAAATGGTGAAATGCTGAGACCTCTAGATCCATTTAAGAGCCCCAAGCTTCCATGAGTGTCTTGTAGGAAGACTGTGAAAACCCTCACCTAGAGGTATGCTGAGATGTAGGGGGTACGTCGTCGTCAACCCATTTCTCAGATGCCCCATGAAAGCCAGCAATCGGAAGACAGCTTGCAGTCTGAATTTGTAAGGGGTATCCTGCTTCAAATGGAGAGTGGGTAGGTCAGTGGCAGAGTCTACAAGTCCAGTCAGTTTCACTCTTCTGCTCACTGTACATCTCTGAACATTGAAGCGCTCATTGGCAGTATACACTGTCAAAGCCCAGAATGAAGCACACTGTAAATAATGTGCAGCTATGATTAAAGACTTCGTAAATTAAAAGGGAAAACATATGCTTTATGTTGCTTGATTTTAATAATTAGGAGCCCTTTTGTAGGTTTTCCTTTGACATGTTTTGGCAATTGGAAGAGATATGAATACAGGCATTCCAAAAGCATTCAGAGCTGCACCATAGTGCAGCAATTAAAATGCTTGTGATTTAATAATTAAGAACAGAAACTTATTAATTTTTCACTTTGTTTTGACATTCATGAAGGTAATATTTTGCGAGCAGATGAACAAATAAAGCTGTTACAATCCACAAGTTTTTGCCAGTTTGTGAGAGCTGACATGTGCTTGCCACTGATGTGATAACGATGTTTTAGCTTCTACAGAGCTATCTTTAGAGTCCTGGAAGCTCTGTATCTCTTTGTGACAAAGAATGAAGCCATTTCAGCCCGTTTTATGGCAGGTTACCGAGTAATCTCATTCCCCACTAATTGTGCCTCTACCCTCATCTCCCCATGATTCTGCCACACACCTAGACAATAGGGGCAATTAACAGTGGCCAATTAGCCTACAAGTTCACAAGTATTTAGGATGTGGGAGGAAACTAAAGTGCTGAATGGAAAACCACACAGTTACACGGAGGGTGTGCACACTCCAGCAAGAGGACCAGGTCACTCGAGTGTGGGAGTGTGGGATCATAGCTCTACTAGCTGTGCCACACAAGTCAGGCTGCTTGCCTCTATTTACCTCCAGTGTGTATTTTTTTCCCTGCTGTTGGTCACCAAGGACACCACCCTTCTGCGCCCTCTGGAAATAAAGCACCTGATTGGACTGAAAAGCCAGCGTCTGGTGTTTTTAAAACTGTAAATCTCCCAAAGTACTTACAATAGTGATCAAGAAATTAGCCTTTTATTCCTGGACACTGTAGGGCAACCTGGGAGGTGTTACTCCTCATGTAGCCCAGACAAGGAGCTGCTGTGGCTTGTTCCTTGCTTCAGGAAGGCCCCAACAAGATAGTGAGTGATTGAAATATTAGAGTTGAAGGGACGCATCCGAGGATAATTTAACTTCTTGTGATTCTCTGATTTCTTTATAAGATTTCTTTATCATAAGAAAGGGAGGTAGGTCAGATGGAGGGGGAGGAAGGAGATTTGGGTTAAAAAGCTTTAATTTGGAAAATCCAAGAACAAAACCTGACTTGAGTCTCTGGTCTGATCTCATCTGAATCCGTTCAGTCACCTGTTGCAAACATCTACTGCCAGCCACTGATAATGACAACTTTCCCGTAGAATACAGAACACTACAATACGGCAATAGGCCCTTTGGCCCACTATGTTGGATAAAACTAATTAATCTAATGATGCCTAACTAAACAAATTCATCCTGCCAGCACATGCTCCATATCCTTCCATTCTCTGCATCTATGTGGAGAATAGCTGAAGATTCATTTCTCAATTGTACACTATCCTGACTTGGGAATATATTACCCATCCCTTCATCTTCACTGGGTCTAAATGCCCACCAATATTATGGGAGCAACTTCACCACATAGATTGTAACAGTGTAAAGCATTTGTCCAAGACCACCAGTGGGGGGATGGAAGAGAGATGTAGGCTTTGTCAATTTGTAAGTTATAAAAGAATAAAATAGAAGCCATTTGCAAAGTTCCTTCTCTTTGGCTCATTGATGCTACTAGAAACGATATTTTCCTTTCATTACTTGCACATAATACTTTTCCTTTATTTCCCTACTGGACCATATGAATTTTATAAACCACCGCATTCTCCATTAAAGCTGATGGTTTGTGGAAACTGTGGTGAAGTTAGTTAGCACACATCCTTTTAAACTCTGGAACTAGATTTTTAAGATTAAAATCTCCACTCTTGTCGCCTCTAAGGGTCCCCTGTATAACTTGGAAAGTTTCAGTCCAACTTTACTGGGCTATAATCCACACCACAAACTTCCCAAAGGTCTGGCACAAAATTAGCAAAATGACAGGCCTAGAATGGATAACGGGTGTGAGAACAGGATGTATCATATAGCTCAGAGGGTGTATTTACAGCCATGCTGCCTGGTCAAAGGACAGTGAGCCCCTTAAATTGTCCTGAAGCTGTTCTGCACCTGACTTTAACACCAGTACCTGCCTTTTAACATTGACACCTAAATTTCCCCATCTGCGAAAGTGTACCTAGCAAGCAAAGAACTCGCTAAATAACAGCCCACTGTTCTTGGAGATCAGGTATCAGACTTCAGCTGTCACATTCAGAAGCTGCACAATTTGTTACAAATGCAAAAGGGTCTCAAATGAGAGCATCAACATGAAAGCCAATCATTTCTTTCACTGCTTCTGCTGACCTTACAGAAGAACTGTGAACCATGGGATGACTGATCTAAGGACCAATCATTCTTTAATTGACCACAGGATGTTCATAAGACCAATTAGCCTCCAGATGACCTCTCGATGTATCCAGCAAAGGTAATTAGCCACCAGGGCCTCAGTGAGAAGGATGCTGTACCACCTTAACAGCTGCAGCTAGAAATTCTGTCATGCTACTTGTTCTTTATTTTAGATAGATAGGTTTGAATCTCTTGAATAACATTTACTGAATAAAGAATTTTGACACGAGTCTTTTTGCCCATTGGCCCCCAAGTCTCTATCAACTATGGTAGAGGGGAAGCAGCACTTTGAGAAAAGGAAAGCTATTTCAGAAGGCAACAAGACCACAAGTAATCGGAGCAGACTTACTTGGCCCATTGAGCCTGTGATGCACCAGCAATAACTCTCAGAGACATGAGGCGAGATATAGGCTTTTATTGGCTGGAAGAAAGAACAAGCAGCAATTGACCACCACACTACATCCTGGAGACTGAGCTGGGGCGATGTCTCCAATTGCCTTTATACAGGGGTCTGTGGGAGGAGCCACAGGAGCAGTCAGCGGGGGGGGGGGGGGTGCATGTCCAGACAGGTATATGTAGTTCACCACAGCCTGCTCCACCATGGCCGATTTATTATCCCGCTCAAACCCCTTCTCCTCATAGCCTTTGATGCCCTGACTAATCAAGAGCCTATTGTCCCCCACTTTAAATATACCCAATGACTTGGCCTCCACAGCCTTCTGTGGCAATGAGTTTCACAGATTCTTCATCTGGCTCAAGATACCCTTCTTCATGAAGCACTTGTGTGGAAAGTTTCATCGCTGGGGCAATGCAAAAAATGAAAGTAACGTGTTTATTAAGTCTGTTACTAAGCAGTGCCTGAAAGGATGATGGAAACAGATGTGACTGTAATTGTTAACAGGAAATTAAGTGCACACTTAACATTAAAAATAAATTGTAGCACTATCGGGAATGAAAAGAGATCTGGGACAAATAGGCTAATTTTTCAAAGGACTGGCAAGAGATGATGGGCTGAAAGGCATTCATCCATGAGAGTGAGACAAGTCTGCTCCATTTTATGTGTCATGTTGGATCCACACACTGCCAAAGGAATGATTTGCCAGAGCTGAGTTTCATTTAGCGTAGCATAATGCAAGTAATAATTAAACATCAGTGGGACCTTGGAGAGTTAAAATCTTGTGGCCTTGCGTACCAGCTGGTTCTAAGGTGCATTTTCCTGCAATCCACCCAGCTGGAGCTACTACTGCCATAGAAATATGAATTTACAATTCAGCCAGTCTTTTATACTATCACTTTGGAGAATCTTCATTCTAATTATAAAAACCAAATTAAAACATAAGTCTTTGAGGAGAGCACTACTGTAGTCAATGTTTCAGATTTAATGCTATTAGCAACAACCATAGATGACTGATAAATATTTCATATTAAATATATTAAGATTAATCTTCAGATATCCTGAGAGTTTTAATACCTCTCCCCCTCTCCCCCTTTGTGGGTTCCCCTTGAACAATGGCCTTGATGCAATTTTATTTTTTTATCCAACTAAGGGACTACATTTAACTGTGGCCATGGCAGCAAGGTAATGGGAGACAGGGGGAGTGGGGGGGGGGGAAGGAGGCATACTAGATGCCATATAAAATGCTCAAATAATCCCATTATAAAGCAAAGTGAGTACAGGGATCACATCCTTTTAACAAGACCAATTGCCAGTGTCAGACATAATTGACAGAGACAGACCAGAGTGAATAGCCAAATTGTGATATGTTTATTTCTTTTTGCTTGTTTCAACATGAGAAGCAGAACCTGTGGGCTTTCTAATTATTTTGTGCCCTGTGGTTGCTGGAGTGCTGGAGTACTGGAGTTGGGCTGCCACTGCAGAACGTGGTGCTGGGGTTTAATGGAAGCGATTGACAGCCGGTCCCGGGGGGGGGGGGGGGGGCTCATTACGACACGTGAAAATCTGGTGGGAAGAAGCTTCTCTGTGGCAACCGCCTTGTCAAATCATCAGACCACCGTCCCCAGTTCGGGTGAGGGTTAGGGCAAGTGGAAGGGAAGCTGAAGGTTCTAAACTGACATGGAAGCTCCAGCTCCAGGGACTGATGGTGGCCCAAGAGAGGACTTGCATCTCTTAGATCTCTTATGAACGCAGTGTATTGAAATGTTTAGCAGCTGGTGAGAACCCTTCGAGGTGCAGTCACAGTTCTAAGGTTGGAAGATGAGCCATGGGCCCCCCAGACAACGAGATTGGCACCAGTTCAGTGAGGGAACCATGTGACACATAATGATAGTAACTTGCAGCACAACTGCAGGATACCTGGTCTTTCTTTGCCACCTGAGAAAGAATCGTGTGGCCTAATCCTTCCTTCCAGCTCTTCGTCATAGAGGCTCAAGGATCAATGATCAATTGTACACATGTTAGCCCATGTTGTCATGACATGCAGCAAAAAAAACCAACATTCAACAATTACAGGAAATAAAGAACTATAAAAAATAAACTTAGTGTTGCACCATCAATAACTCACTCTGAGATGTAAAGGCGAGATATCGGCTTTTATTGACTGGAAGAAGGAACAAACAGTGGTTGACCACCATACTACATCCTGGAGACTGAGAGGCCGTGTTCAGGCCTCGATCGCCTTTATACAGGGGTCTGTGGGAGGAGCCACAGGAGCAGTCAGCAGGGGGCGTTTCCAGACAGGTATATGTAGTTCACCACATTCACCACCCCCCCTTTGTTTTAAAAAGAGTCCCCATGTGGTGAAGTTTTTTACAGGTTAAGTCTATCAGGTGGTCGAATCTGTCGCTGCGATCTACGTCGCACCGGCTGTGGTTGCACAGGAGCCGGTGGTGGTGATTGCACAGGTGCCGGTGGTGGTGATTGCACAGATGCCGGTGGTGGTGATTGCACAGGAGCCAGTGGTGGTGATTGCACAGGAGCCGGTGGTGGTGATTGCACAGATGCCGGTGGTGGTGATTGCACAGGAGCCGGTGGTGGTGATTGCACAGATGCCGGTGGTGGTGATTGCACAGGAGCCGGTGGTGGTGATTGCACAGGAGCCGGTGGTGGTGATTGCACAGGAGCCGGTGGTGGTGATTGCACAGGAGCCGGTGGTGGTGATTGCACAGGTGCCGGTGGTGGTGATTGCACAGGTGCTGGTGGTGATTGCACTGGAGACAGTGGTTGTGCTGGTTCCAGCCTAACTGGAGGTGTCAGCCCACTAGGCGTCAGTGATCCCTCACGCGTGTGCGAGGCACCTGGTGTATACGCGTACGAAATGCCCGGTATATGAGTGTCGTGAGGAGTCTGTGTAGGGCTTGGTGTGCGCGGTGTCACCTCGGGTACAGGGTTCACAGTTACCGGGGAGTGTTCGGGGTAATGGTCTGCTGCTCCTGCGGGCGCCAGGTCGCGGACGGAGACCATGTCCTCCCACCCATCAGGTAAGACCACGTAGGCATACTGGGGGTTCGCATGTAGAAGGTGAACCCACTCGACCAGCGGGGAGTATTTATTACTCCTCACATGTTTCCGGAGCAGCACTGGCCCTGGGGACGTCAGCCAAACTGGTAGGGTGGTCCCAGTGACAGACTTCCTGGGAAAAGAGAATAGGCGTTCGTGAGGGGTGGCATTGGTGGCCGTACATAACAGGGAGCGGATAGAGTGGAGTGCCTCAGGGAGGACCTCCTGCCATCGAGAGACCGGCAACCCTTTTGATTTAAGGGCTAAAAGTGTGGCCTTCCAAAATGTGGCATTCTCCCTCTCCGCCTGTCCATTTCCCCAGGGATTATAACCCGCGGTCCAACTAGTAGCAATGCCCCTAGCTAACAGGTACCGGCGCAGCTCGTCATTCATAAAGGAGGACCCTCTATCATTGTGGATATAGCAGGGATATCCGAACAGAGTGAAGAGCTGGTGCAGGGCTTTTATGACAGACGTGGTAGTGGTGTCGGGGCAAGGAATGGCAAAGGGGAACCACGAGTACTCGTCAATAATATTGAGAAAATAGACATTGCGGTCGGTGGAGGGAAGGGGGCCTTTAAAGTCAACACTGAGTCGCACAAAAGGGCGGGTGCCCTTGACAAGTTGCGCTGTTTCAGGACGGTAGAAGTGCGGTTTGCACTCAGCGCAGATTTGGCAGTCCCTGGTCATCGTCCTGATGTCCTCCAGGGAGTACGGCAGGTTCCGGGCTTTCACGAAATGGTAAAATCGGGTGACCCCCGGATGGCAAAGATGTGCATGAAGGGTGTACAGCTGGTCGAGCTGTGTGCTAGCACACGCTCCCCGGGATAGGGCATCAGGGGGCTCATTGAGTCTGCCAGGCCGGTACAGGATATCATAGTTATAGGTGGAGAGTTCCATTCTCCACTGCAAAATCTTATCATTTTTGATTTTGCCCCGCTGTTGGTTGCTGAACATGAACGCAACCGAGCGCTGGTCGGTCAGCAAGGTGACCCTTTTGCCGGTGAGATAGTGCCTCCAGTGCCTAATAGCTTCCACTATGGCCTGGGCTTCTTTCTCCACCACGGAGGGCCGAATTTCAGAGCCTTGAAGGGTATGAGAAAAGAATGCTACTGGCCTGCCTGCCTGATTGAGGGTAGCAGCAAGTGCGAAATCGGAGGCGTCACTCTCTACTTGGAAGGGAATGGTCTTGTCCACCGCATGCATCGTTGCTTTGGCAATGTCCCCTTTAATGCAGCTGAAGGCCGTGCGTGCCTCGGCAGAGAGGGGAAAAGTGGTAGACTTGACCAGGGGGCGGGCTTTGTCTGCGTAATGGGGGACCCATTGGGCATAATAGGAAGAAGCCCAGACACCGTCTGAGGGCTCTGAGGGTGGTGGGAAGAGGGGGTTCTAACAGGGGGAGCATACAGTCGGGATCAGGGCCAATGACCCCGTTTTCCATGACATACCCAAGGATAGCGAGTCGGGTGGTTCCGAACACACACTTGTCCCTGTTATAGGTAAGGTTCAGAGCTTCGGCCACTTGGAAAAATCGTTGGAGGTTGGCGTCGTGATCCGACCAGTCATGACCACAGATGGTGATGTTATCCAGATTAGGGAAATGTGGCCTTCAGTTGGCACTGGTCCACCATCCGGTCCATTTTCCTCTGGAAGACAGAGACACCATTCGTGACACTGAAGGGGACACGCAGGAAGTGATAGAGCCTGCCGCCCACCTCGAAGGCGGTGTAGGGGCGGTCCTCTGGGCGGATGGGGAGCTGGTGATAAGCGGATTTCAGATCTATTGTCGAGTACACCTTGTACTGAGCTATCTGGTTGACCATATCCGCGATGCGGGGTAGGGGGTACGTGTCAAGCTGTGTGAACCTATTGATGGTTTGACTATAGTCCACCACCATCCTATCTTTCTGCCCGGTCCGAACAACCACCACCTGGGCCCTCCAAGGGCTTGTGCTTGGCTCAATGATCCCCTCCCTGAGCAGCCGCTGCACCTCCGACTGAATGAAGGCCCTGTCCCCTGCGCTGTACCTCCTGCTTTTAGTTGCCACCAGTTTACAGTCAGAGGTCAGGTTGGCGAACAGCGATGGGGGAGGGATCTTGAGGGTGGAGAGGCTGCAAGTGGTGTCAGTAGCGCAGCTGTTGGCATGGCGCTGGTTCGGTGTGTGTGCGTGTGCAGTAACGGGGTATATGGCGAAGTCCCACCAAACTGAGGATTCCTGACAGTGATAGGTGGGAGGGGCCAGTCATATGCCATAGTCACACTTTCGAGGTGGCTCTGGAAGTCCAGCCCCAATAGCACAGGTGCGCACAGTTGAGGCATGACCAGTAGCGCAAAGTTCCGATATTCTGTGCCCTGCACCACCAATGTTGCTACACAACCCACCCGGATGTCTGTGGAATGTGACCCAGAAGCCATGGTGACCCTCTGGCTTACCGGCCGTGTCACGAGTTCGCAGTGCTGCACTGTGTCCAGGTCAATAAAACTCTCAGTGCTGCCTGTGTCAAACAGGCAGCTAGTCCTGTGCCCCTCCACCAGGATGTCCATCATTGACCTTGCAAGCTGGTGTGGGGCGCTTTGGTTGAGGGTTACGGTGGCCAGAGTTGAACTGCTGTCTTGGTACCCGGTAAGCACCGGTGGGTCGGGGGCGGGGCATGTTGATGCCGACAAAGATGGCCGCCTACATCCGGGCATGCAAGATAGCGGCCCCCACATCTCACATGCAGTGCTGCTCGACCCCACTCGCGGTTTAGACTTACAGACCTTGGTGAAATGGCCCTTCTTTCCGCAGCTGGAGCAGGTCGCTTCTCGGGCCGGGCAGCGTTTTCGGTGGTGCTTTTCGAGTCCGCAGAAATAACACAGCTGGGGCTTTCACCTGGCTGCCGTCGTGGTGGGTTCGGGGAGTTCGTGGAATCACGACTGGCAGCAGCATTGGCGAATTTGCTCACGGGACCCAGCGGCGGCGGGGTCTGAGGTTTCCACGGAACCAGCGGGGAATCACACGGCTAGACAGCGTCAGCGTTGTGCAGAGCAGCCTCCAGCGTGTCGGCCATCTCAATCGCCGAGCGTAAGGTAAGATCGGCATTTTCCAGCAGCAGCTGGCGCACGTACACTGACTGAATTCCTGTCACAAAGGCGTCTCGTACTAGCAGCTCTGCATGCTGTTCTGCCGTGAGCGTTTTGCAGTCACAAGTTCGGACGAGCGTCTGTAGAGCTCGGAGAAACTGGGCGCACGACTCTGCAGGCCGCTGTCGGCGCATAGCTAAACGATGTCTTGCGTAGACAGTGTTTACCGGCCGTAGGTACTGTCTTTTGAGGGCATCCAGTGCCCCTTCGTAGGTCGGCAGGTCTCTGATAAATGAATAAACTTTTGGGGTGACTCTCGAGAGGAGAATTCTGTACATAACAGCGGGTTCAGTTGCACGAACCTCCTCCAAGTATGATTGGAAGCGTGCAAGCCAGAGTTCAAAGGCAAGAGCTGCTTCAGGGTCTTGGGGGTCCAAATCCAATCTTTCCGGATGTAAAACAGTTTCCATGTTTTAAAACTTCTAGTCAATAAAATTGATGTACCATCAATAATTCACTCTGAGACGTAAAGGCAAGATATCGGCTTTTATTGACTGGAAGAAGGAACAAGCAGTGAGTGACCACCATGCTACATCCTGGAGACTGAGAGGCCGGGCTCAGGCCTCAATCGCCTTTATACAGGGGTCTGTGGGAGGAGCCACAGGAGCAGTCAGCAGGGGGCGTGTCCAGACAGGTATATGTAGTTCACCACACTTAGACAGTCAAGTATCCATATAGCCTTGGGAAAGAATTTATTTAGTTATTTGTTTTAGTAATACTTTATTGAATAGGGCCTTCTGGTCCTTTGAACTGCAGAGCCCAGCAACACTGATTTAACCCTAATCTAATCAATGGACAATTTACATTGACCAGATAACCTACCCGATATGCCTTTGGACTGTGGGAGGAAACTGGAGGACCTGGAGCCAACTGCACTAAACAGGGAGGATGTAGAACAACTCTTTACAGAGGACAGCCTCTTGAACCCTGAACTCTGACGTCCCAAGCTTTAACAGTGTTGTGCTAACTGCTACGCTACTGTGGCACCCACTGAGTTGTATAGCTCAGATGAAAGTATGGTTTCCACTAGCCAACATAAGGGAGAACATTTACTGTCAGTGACAACATAGAAATCATGTTTGAACAATTATCTGCTCTGCTGGGTGCTTATTAAATTAATATATCTGAAGCTACTTTTGGCTGAGTACATTTGCTTGCCATGCAATTGGGTAAATGGTCACTGGATCCGAATATTTACAGCTGGGACCAGGATAGGGAAACTTAAGTGTGTAAGTTTTACACCTGATGAGACTGTCCTGGCAACTACGACTGGACTGGATGAGGCTGGTGCAATCGCTCATGAATAATTAAAGAGGAGAGTTGGAATACAGAACCCTGTTACACTGTGAAAACCAATGTAATAATTGGAGGAGAAACCTTCTCTTTTTGCTGTAGTACAAACAACTGGGCCAAATGATTTTTAAAGGAATGATACCCCTCTTCATTATGAATGTCTAGAATGAACTATCTTAATTTCCCAGCTTTTAGGTACATAGGTAGCAATGTTGATTTGATAATGTTTTGCATGCACTTTTGGCTGTTCTTTTCATACGTACTGTAGACATGACTTAAACTACAGAGAGAAGCTGCTTGGTTTTGTTGTTTTATGCTGCCATTTTAACTTCAAATATTTCTCATACGTTAGTTCTTCTTAACCTATCAGCCCATCCTTCTATTCCTTCAGTTTATCCAGGTTTCTATTAAAGACATCTGTTCTGTTTGCATCTACTATTCCCTGCGGAAGTTAATCCTGAATTCCCATTGGACAGTGGCTAGACAATACCAATATTGGCAAACCATGGCTTTGAGGAGGAACTTGAGATATTGGCCACGGGTACTCCTTTGGGAGTGAGGCAGGGGCTTCACTCCATCAGATAAGCTTGGAAGAATCTAGCATAGAAAGGCTCTTAGAAGATACGGAGGCAGGTGATTGAGATAACTGGGTAAGGAGCTGCTGGAGCTGGGATAGTCAAAAAGAGGATTTTCATGGATGTGAAGACTTCCATTAAATAAAATGGAGAAAGATTATTTCTTATGTTTGATGGGGGTGGAGGAGGAGGCAATGATAAGTAAATAGTATTTAAACAGCAAAGTTAGACACAAGAGATGGCAGACACTAGAAATCAGGAGCAACACAAAAAGGAGCTGGAAGAAGTCACAGGTCACGCAGTATCTATTGAAGAAAATGGACTATCGACATTTTGGGTCAAGATCCTTTCCAAAATGTTGATCGTATATTCCCCTTCATCGATGCTGTCTGGCAAGTAAACAAGAAAGATTTGTTGTTATATAGTGCTTTTAATGAATATTTTTATTAGCAGCCACTTTGTTTTAGAGTGCATACTCTAAGTGTCTATCGAGAGCAATGTAGCGATGACAAGATTACCTGTTTTTACCAAAGGAGATTGAAGAATAAACTTGGGGCAGATCTCCCTATCTAACTTTCACATTGATGAATGCTATGACTCACTTGGCAGAAATCTTACTTTTGATTCAGTAGATTGTGAGTTCACATCTGGAGAAATGGACCATTTCCTGACATTTTCAGTAAAGATCAGCACTACCTAATCCAAGTGATAATACTTGCAGAAGCTGCAAAGAAAGACACAGGCAGGATAAAATGGTGTGATTCTTACTAATGCCAGCAATGAAAAGCCTTCCTCTCTGCATGTCAGAACATTTAACTCTTCTCTTGTACAGAACTAGCGACCAAATCAGCTCTTACAAAAATGGCTACATCTATGGAAGGAATATCCCATTAATAATGAGCAGAGTGTTTCAGAGTTACCTTGATAGATCAGTGTGACAAGGCCTAGAATGTGATCTAAAGATGTGAATTCGAATTCCACAATTAGTGCTAAGGAATTTAAATCAATTCAAGATTGAGAATAAGGGTTGGCATCAGTGATGAAATGAGTGAATTAACATAAAATTACATCTGGTTCAGAAAGGTCCTCAAGGACATTGACAATGGAAAATACTTAACTCATTGACTATAGCTAACACTTAATCCTAGTTCAGTGGACGATGCATGTCCTCATTATGTGAGTGATTAAAGACAATACAAAGCCCTCGGATCCTTCTTCTTGGGGCAGATGGAAAGATATACAGTATGGAAACAGGACGTTCAGCCTTTGACATTGACCATCCAGCATTCAAGTCAAGTCAAGTCAAGTCACTTTTTATTATCATTTTGACCATAACTGCTGGTACAGTACGCAGTAAAAGTGAGACAACGTTTTTCAGGAGCATGACTGTATAAAGTGCACAAAACAGTGCAGGTATTACAATAAATAATAAACAAGATAATAGGCACAGTAGAGGGCAGTAGGTTGGTGTCAGTCTAGGCTTTGGGTATTGAGGAGTCTGATGGCTTGGGGGAAGAAATTGTTACATAGTCTGATCGTAAGAGCCTGAATGCTTCAGTGACTTTTCCCAAATGGCAAGAGGGAGATGAGTTTGTATGAGGGGTTCGTGGGGTCCTTCATAATGCTGCTTGCTTTGTGGATGCAATGTGTAGAGTAAAATGTCTGTGATGGCAGGAAGAGAGACCCCGATGATCTTCTCAGCTGACTAACTGTGTGCAATAGTTTCCACTAATGCTACTCCAACCATGTTTTAGTCTCTCCATGTACTCATTAACTACCTCTAGGTTCTACTACTTACCTCACACTAGGGGCAATTTATGGCCACTAATTCACCTGCCGATCCATACGCGTTTGAGATGTGGGAGGAAACTGGAGCATTCAGAGGAAAAACCACACAGTCTCAGGGAGAATGTACAAACTACACTCAAAAGGTCATGAACTAGGTCCCTGGAGCAGTGAGGTGTTAGCTCCATGACACAGCCGTGGAGACAGAAATTCAATGATCAAAGACCCAAACTTCCATAGTTAATCAACAACATTGGAGTTGAAGGAAGTTGGCACATTAAACTGAGGCTTCACCATGTTTAACTCGAAAATGGATTTGGTCTTGCTGAAAAAAAGTTGCTGCTGAAAAGAGTCCAAAACCACAGTCAGGCAAATCTGGCTGAGACAACCACCAGGCTAATAGAACAGAGGCTGAGAGAGTAACTATCACTTACAGCATACAAAGAAATGTGTACAGTGCACAGCATACATTAGAGGTCATATCCACGTTACTGGACTCATACCCACAGCACGGGACTCTACACGTGAAACAGCGATTGAGATATGAAGCAGGGTTGTGAACCTCTAGTCTAGAGAAAGGTTGCATTATTGTTGTGGAGTGAAGATTCCTTTCTAATGGATCATTTTAAAACCTTCTTAAGAAAATCAACCCCATACAAATTATGTTAGATGGAAACTTGAAGGAGGCACAAAAAATTGCTATAATTTTCCACTTACGTCCTGTTGAAACTTTCTAAAAGGATCAAAGACAGGAAAATTAAGTCCTCCATTTAAATTTTAAAACAGTATTGGGTAACAATAGGCAATATTGCCTTAGCCCAAGTTACATTTCCATTAAGTGAGGTAGACATCAAACAGCTGATCCAATGTAAAATATTGCACAATCTCATTCAAAATTTATAACCCTATTTTACTTACTTTACTGTCTTATCCTTTACTGTGTTGGGCTTGATAACATTCATGCAATCATGGAGGTTGCCAGCAAAGCTGGGTATATACAAAATGTAGGCACTGCCTCCAGGCTTTCTAGAATCTTGAGCCAAAAGGAAATTCAAGGCAGTCTTTGGAGCTGAGAGGTGCAAGTGCCCTTGACTCAATTATTTTCAAGGAACCACAAGAACATATTACTTCCCTGCTGATTGAAAACATGTCAATTGGTTTAAGAAGTGGAGCATGTTTGAGAACATTCTGGATACACAAGAGACTGCAGATGCTGGAATCTGGAGCAACAACCAACCTGCTGTGTGAACTCAGTGTACCAAGCAGAGTCTGGACCTGGAATTGGAATTAGAATTGGTTTGTTATTGTCACATGTACCTTGTATTGCATTTTGTTCATCCAGATCAAATGTGTTCCGACAGTGCATTGAGGCAGAATAAGTTAAGTGAGGTTTATTGCCATTTAACTATATACATATATACAATGTATATAGTGTATATAGAAACGTAATTTCTTTTCAAATTAGGGTGTAAGCACATAACACACATAATACACAATAACATGAAGTTAAGAATAAAATCTACAGATACATCATGCATAAGTAACAAACTGAAGTGCATTAATATTAACGATTGTGAGGTATGGAACAGATTAACCATTGACACTTCGAATACAATGCAACAGGGATTTCAGAAGCCTAATGACCTGAGGGAAGAAACTGCTTCTCATCCTGACCGTTGTTGCTTTTATGCATCAGAGTCTCCTGCCTGATGGTAGAAAGACAAAGAGGATGCTGGATGGATGGGTGGGACCCTTAATAATACTGAGGGCCTTGCGTAAGCAGCGCTGCTGATAAATCTCCCCGATGGATGGGAGGGAGACCCCTACGATCTTCGCAGCTGTTCTCACGGTCCTTTGCAGGGACTTCTGGTTCAATGCTCGACTGCTCCCACACCAGACGGTGATGCAACTTGTCAGGACACTCTTAATGGTGCTCCTGTAAAACACAAATAAAATAGGGGGTGGGAGCCTTGCTTGCCTTAATATTCTTGTTCCTAGAGGTGATATTCATAGACCAGGTGAAGTTATTCGTGATGAGAACTCCTGGGAACTTGATGCACTTAACTCTCTCTATGGAGGAGCCATGTATTTGCAGAAAGAGATGGTTTGTCTGCACCTTCTTGAAGTCCACAATGATTTTCTTTGTTTTCTCCACATTCTGGTTTAGGTTGTTCTTCTCACACCAATCCACCAGCTGCTCCACTTCCTCTCTGTACTCTGTCTCCTCATCGTTCTCGATAAGGCTGTTGTATCATCCAGACTCTTGATGACACGGTTTGAGCTGGATCCTGTGACATAGTTGTGTGTCAGTAGTGGAGCAGCAGTACTCAGCGTAGTGGGACGAGAGACATTGCTGCCCACACAGACTGACTGTGGTCCTGCTGTTAAGAAGTCCAGTATCCATTTGCAGAGGGAGGTGTTGAGACCCAGCAAGGACGGTTTCCCCACCAGTTTCTGGGCTACGGTGATTCTGAAGGCCTGAACGGAAGTCTAAAAACAGCAGACTGGTATATGAGACTCTATTTTCCATGTGGGACAGGACAGAGTGGAGGGCAGAGGCTATTGTTTCATCAGTGGATTGATTTGAGCTATAAGCGAACTCGAAAGGTCCAATGTAGTCAGGAGAAAGGCTTTAATGTGCTCCATGCATTTCATAATGGTAAAACAAGAACAGAACGCAGAAAAAGTGTAATGTCTACAGAGAAGAGGCAGTGCAGGTAAACTCTAAGATGCAAGGTAATAATGAGGTCTGTGGGAAGAAGGGAACTGTCAATGTCTCAGGTTAAAACCCTGTATCAGGTAATTTTGGATATTTGTTTAATGTTAGAGCTTATTCTGGAGTTTGGGTATATAGCAAATATTAACTTCACCAGCAGCCAATCTTCAGACCTGAATATGGATTGTAGATTAAATTTAAAGTGCAGCTCAGAAGGGAGCCATTCAATTGAATCAAGATGTCTGCATATGCATGAATGCATTCAACACCTCATTGCATGAATACAACTCAAAGATCGCGGTAATTAAAATTAATTTTGGGTGTGTTGGTGTGGAGAATCAAGCACTGGAAAAGTTATTTGTAACTCAGAAGAAATATTTTGAGGGCATTGTAACTATAGAAATTGCCTGTTACCTTTTTCTTTAACATATAAAAACGTTCTGTAATATTGGGTCATGGAGTCTCTGCCTTTGCCTCTGTCTGTCTGTATCTCTCTCATGACTCTAAAGGCTGCCTGCTGTGGTTGGCCCAAATAAAGACTTTTATGAGTTTTATATCTACTGGCTGCATTTCTCTTATGACTTTGTTCATGGTTACAACTGTTTCTATTGGTTGCCTGTTTTCGGCAGGAGAAAGCATCCCGTTTTATGTCTGTCTTTATTGCAGACTACTTCACAGTGAATAATTGCAATGATCATTTAGTCATCCATTTGGTGTTATTTACATGCAACAACACTAACCCAGTTATTGTATCAGGTTACAGCACTGAACAGATGAGCAAATGGACATCTAAGATCCTGAAATGGGGAGAAACTGATTTCACTACCATTAAACAAGACCTGGCAAAAGAAGACTGCGAGCTATTATTGTCTGACATGTGGGGGTCATTCCAAAGTAAAATAATGGATTTCAGGCCCAACGTGTTCCCGTAAGGGTGAAGTGTAAGAACAGCAAGTCCCATGTGTACTGATCGCCACAGTACAGGAAGAAAGCATTGTACTGGAGAGGGTGCAAAGGAGATTCTGCAGGATGTTGCCTGGGATGGAGTCCTACAGTTATGTGAAGAGACTGGAGAGTCTGGGGCAAATTGTGAGGGGTACAGATAGGACAGACTGGATGTTTTTCTCTGTGGCAGAGGTGTCTAAAAGAAGAGGATGTGGTTTTAGGGTGGAAGGTTTGGACGGCAGCTGAGCGAGAAGTTTTCACCCGCAGGGCGGCTGGAATTTGAAAAACATTTTGTGAGAAGGTTCTGCAGACATTTACTCTCACATCAGTTTGAAAGTATCCAGACAAGCACCTGAATTGCCAAGGCTCAAAGTGCTGGTAAGTGCAATGAGTGCAGTGGGTACTTGATGGTTGGCATAGATGTGGTGGGCTGAAGGGCCTGTTTCATGTTGTACAATTCTATGACTCTAAATAGACCTTTATTCTTTCAGCTATCAAGTCCTAAGGGAAGAGAAGCTGTCGTAAATTAAGAAGTATGAAATTTCATCAACTTCATCTAAAGCAGTTTCCATGCTCAAACCTTCTTTTTGGGTATAATCCCATTAACACAAGAGACTTTAAACGGATTCCTCTAACAGACCAGTAACTGATGGCTTCTCAGTCACCCAAGTGCAAGGGAAACACGTAATTCAAAAAGCCGAGCTTTTGGAATGTCTGCAAGCTATTCGCTGGAATGAACTTCAATTAGCATCCTTTTAAGTTCAATGGTTGGTTTTGGAATTGGAGAGTGCCACAGTGATGGCACTCAATATGTGCTGCCTGCTGCAGTTTTGGAGGTTTTCAAATCTAGCTGGTAATTGGAAGTCTACAAATCAAATGTTGGATATGATGAATGCATAAAAATCTCAGAAAGGTCTTTTTTGTGTGCTATGTGCTGTAATGATACAAATATAGGGTACCGGCAATGATCTAATACCATCAGGCCCACTTCTGTACTTCCATACTAGCTTTTCCTACTTAAAATAAAACCTTCCGTCCATTCATCATAATCAAAATATTCAGAGAGACACAAGAGAATCTAAAGCAGTGGACAATACACTGATGAAAATCAGTGGGTCGAGTAGCATCTGTGGGGATGAAAGAATTGTTAATATTTCCTGTCAAAATCCTCCATCAGGACGGTATTCATTCATTCTTGTTAATGCTCAGAAAGATGCTGCATTTGCATTAGCTTCTTGTCAATGCTTCCAGTATAATCAACTACAGAAGCTGCCTATGTAACTCTGCAATGCTGACCCTAAGGTGAAGCCCTGAATTTATCCCATCCTGTAACTCCCCACCCACACACTAAACACTGACCCCCCCCCCCCCCCATTTATAAAGGGGTGTAATTGCAACATGTCTTGTTTACGGTGGTGGTACACACGAAACACTGAAGGAAATCAGGCAGCGTCTGTGGAGGGAAATTAACCATCAACATACCGGACTGAGACCTGTTATATTTTGTAACTTCTAAATATTATGTTAATTCAAAGGAAGACACAAGAGTCCTAAATGTGAGTCTAACTTTGTGTTTACTTTAAGTGAAGTGCACACATATCACAGGTAGCATGATCACATATGCATTTCACAATTTTTTGCATACAACCTGTACTGAATAACTTAAACAAACAAGAATGCTTAATAAAACAAAATATTTACAAGATTAGTCAAATACTGCTGAAGTATTAAAAACACAAAACTCCTCACTGCTTAGCTATAAATTTCAACTCAGTAGAGAATGTATCTCAACTAAATACACAGTATATTATGTAATATAACTACTATATACAGACATATGCCGCACAGTAAATTTTAAATTGTCCCATTCATGCCAGATTCAATCATTGTGGAGGCTTTCTTATTCTTGTGGGACAACATCTTTCCTGACAAGTGAGATCACTCTGCTTGGCAGGTGAGACTTGTGGCTGTGAAGCAATCTCATTTTCTGGAGCCTCTGCCATGGTGGTTGTAGGAGTTGACTCTGATACTGTAGGAAGTGGTTCTGACAGCTCTGGGCACCTTTCTCTTGGCTTTTCTCTCTTGATCTACTTCAATCCTTGCTTCTCTCCCGGTGTGGCTTCTCTCTCCTTATCCCGCTCTTTTTCTTCTTTCTAGGATGTGCATCTTGATCTTGGGAAGATGCATTCAGTTCACTGGAGTATTCTCTTATTAATCCTTCTATTGCTTCCTTCACAATATGATCACTCCTCTTGGTCTCTGTATCCCCAACATCATCTGATGAATCCTCTATTTTTCTATCTCCATTGACTCCTTTCTTTTTGGCTTTTCATTCATCCAGCTGTGCCTTGGCCTTTGCATCTACTTTTACAAGCTGCTTTTTGTCTCCTATTTGAAGTTCATGAAAAACCTTAATGCATGCAGAGTAGATTCTGGTTATTTAAACTCACAAAAAACAAATGCTTACAACTTTCCTAAAGCTCCTTGAGCTCTCTTCCATCTTAAAACCAAGCCACATTTCACAAGTAACTGCTTGATTAATATATCAGAAGCTTTCTCAAATACATTGCTTACAAAAACTGTGGTAGTCAGAGCACTGCTTTAATCACTTTCACAGTTCCTTTGAGCAGCGTGGTTCTTCTTTGGTCCAATAAGCTTTCCAACTGGGGCACAGATGTTGGCATCAACATCTGTTTTTCCTCTGTTGGGCAATGGTTTATGGTGTATTTCACTGTCATGAATGTCATTCCCACGGGAGTTGTCTTTTCTCCAGTATAAATTCCTGGTTAGATATCTGCAGGCTTCAGTTTGGAATCTTGGAAATGCCGTTCAAACTCATTTTGTGGAAAGACTGAAATAGCCGAACCATTGTCCAATTCCATTTTCATTCATTTGCCAATCACCATATTGATTGTCTCTTGTTAGTTTTGACATTTTAAATATCAAGGCCATTCAGTCCTATGTTACTGTCATTATTATCCGAATTTTCATCAACAGCAGTTCAGTGCATTTTTGGAAAGTGCAACCTGAACTTTTACTTTTTTCTATTCTCAGTTTAGTCCATTTATTTTTGTCTGCCTGAATTGTTCTTTTTATGTGTCCTTCTTTGTTGCATCTGTTGCAAGTTTTGCCTTTAAATCTGCATGTGAGTCACTGCCACAATGGTACCAAAATTTGATCAGCAAGGCCAGTTTCTGTTTAGATGTTCTAATTTTGTTCACGCTCACTTTCATTCCTGACTGCAATTCAATTGCACCATTAGGCCATCATTGAACTGACGATACTCAGACCATCTCTTCAATTCATCCACACACTCAGAAGTGGAATCCTATTCCTTTTGATTCCACTTATGAAAGCTAAAGCAGTCTGCAATCAGTAATGGTTTTGGTTCTAAATGTTCCTGCATTACTTTCAAAATGTCAGCAAAGCTCATGTTGGCTGGTTTGGTTGGAGCAGTTAACCTTTGAAGCAAACTGTATGCCTTTAAACCCAATGCACTCAGCAAAGTTGGTACTTGTTTTGTTATTGCCTATTTCATTTGCTACAAAGTACTGTTCAATTAGCTCAGTATACATGAGCCAGTTACCCGCAGAACAATCAAATGCTTCAATCTTTCTGATATAGTCAGCCATTTCTGCTTTTATTTATGATTATTATCACCCAGTTCTCACTGATTATAAACCCATGAATTCAACCATTTCCTGCCCTCTTTTAAACTGCATATGCTGTACTTCTTTTTACTCGCTGTGCTTTTTTAACATCTTGTTACGCTTCAACAGATCGTGTTTATTTTAAAAATACCACGTCACTACTATTTTGTTTTGTAGCTTCAAAACACTAGACTAAATATGAAATATACAACACGCCTCTTCACCAGCACTGTAAAGGAAGTGGGCAAAACCCAAAATAAAAAGACATGGGGAGGGGAGGAGCACAACTTAGCAGGTAATAGATGAGTTCCGGTGAGTCGGGGAAGGTAGAGTGGAGGGATGGGGAACGATGTGAGAAGCTAGGAGGTAAAAGACAGAAGAGGTTGCCCTCATCTGGATTTTCTCCATTTATTGCATACCTGGCATCATTTCATGACACCCACCCTGCTAACAGAGATAGGGTTCCTCTTGTCCTTACCGTCCCCTTCACAAACCTCCATATCATTCTCCACAAATTCTGCCATCTCCTATGGGATCCCACCATCAGTCATATCCTTCCCTCATCATCCCCTCCACCTACTTCAGGAATCACTCTCAGTGTGATTCCCTTGTCTGCATGTCTCCTCCCACTGCTCCCCACCCCCCATACTTACCTTTGCAACTGTGCTAGAGCTACACCTGCCCCGCACATCTTCTCCCTCACCACCATTCAAGACCATAAACAGTCCTTCCAGGTGAGGTAGTGTTTCACCTGTGAGTCTGTTAGTATTGTTTTTTGCATTCAATGCTCCAGTCTGGCTTCTTCTGCATGGGTAAGTCCTGATGCAGACTGGGGGACCACTTCATCAAGGACCTTCACTCTGTCTGCTGCCACAGACAGGATCTCTCGGTGGCCACCTATTTCACTTCCATTTCCTATTTCCACACTGACGTATCTGTCTACAGTCATAGGAGCCAAATTAGGCCATTTGGCCCATCAAGTCTGCTCCGCATTCCATCATGGCTGATCCCAGATCCCACTCAATTCCATCAACCTGCTTTCTCACATTAACCTTTAATGCTCTGACCAATCAGGAAACTATCAATTTTTGCTTGAAATATACTCATGGTCTTGGCCTCCACAGTTGTCTATGACAGAGCATTCCACAGATTCACTATCCTATGGCTAAAAAAAAATCCTCCTTACTTCTGTTGTAAAGGTCACCCCTCACTTTTGAGGCTGTGCCTTCTAGTTCTGGATACCCCAACCAAAGGGAACATCCTCTCCACATCCACCTTATCTTGTCCTTTTAACATTTGGTTGGTTTCAATGAGATCCCCACACATTCTTCTAAATTCCAGTGCATACAGGCCCAAAGCAGTCAAACGCTCCTCATATGTTAACCCCTTCATTCCCAGAATCATCCTCGTGAACCTCCTCTGGACTCTCTCCAATGTCAACACATCACTTCCAAGATAAGGGGCCCAAAATTGTTGACAATACTCCAACTGCGGCCTGACTAGTGTCTTATAAAGTCTCAACATTATCTCTTTGTTTTTATATTCTATTCCTCTTGAATGAATGCCAACATTGCATTTACCCTCTTTACCACAGGCTCAGCCTGTAAATTAACCTTCTGGGAGTCTTGCATTAGTCCCTTTGCACCTCTGATGTTTGAATTCTCTGCACCAAAATGCAAAATGCAATATCCTTTAACCAAAATGCATTATCGTACATTTCCCAACACTGTATTCCTTCTGCCACTTTTTGCCCATTCCTCCGGTTTGTCTAAGTCCTTCTGCAATCACATCGCTTCGTCAGCACTACCTATCCCTCCACCTATCATTGTATCATTTGCAAACTTTGCCACAAAGCCATCAATGCCATTATCTGAATCACTGACAAACAATGTGAAAAGTAATGGCCTCGATACTGACCCCTGAGGAACACCACTAGTCAATGACAGACAACCAGAAAAAGGCCCCCTTTACTCCCATTTGCTGCCTCCTGCCTGTCAGCAGCCACTCCAAGTATAGTGTGTGTATGTGTGTATGTGTTGTCAATATCTACAGATTTACAACATCTGTAGAATCTTTTGTGTCTCCTGTGTGTGCTGTGGTGGTTACCTAATTAGGCCCAAACCATTAATCCAGTTCAAAGCCCTCCAAGGCAGTTTGAGAATATGAATTTAGTTCAGAAATGAATGTGGAAATAGAAGCATAGTTTCTGAATGTGGATTGCTGTAAAAACAGAAATGATTTTGTAATATCCTTTAGGAAGTAAATATAATCATTACCAGGTGTGGAATGGGTGTCTTCAGTCAATCTTAGAACCTTCAATCTCAAAATGGTCTGAAGCAGCCAACCACTTTTCTCTTAATATAATGAAACCTTGCTGGAAATACCCATATTTTTAGAGTCATAGAGATACAGCACAGAAACAGGCCCTTTAGCCCAGCAATTCTGTCCCAAAATTTAACCATCATTTACATTAATCCTACATTAATTCCTTTGTTTTATTCTTCTCACATTCCCAACAACAACACCCCCGCCCCCAGATGCTGCCTCTGACTCACACACTGGGGGCAATTTACAAAGATTACTGATCCCACCAGTCCACCCATCTTTGGGATGCGGGATAAAACTGGAGCACCCAGAGGAAACCCATACAGTCACAGGGAAAACGTACAAATTAGACTACACTGAAGGTCAGAGTTGAACATGGGTTCTTTATCGCTGCGAGAGTGAAGCCAAAGAGTGAATTTTCAAAATGCATGTGGAAATTTTTGAAGGATATATGATGGAATGTGTGACATTAAAATGGGGGCTGAGTTACTTCACAAAGTCTTCACTTAATTATCTTCTGGCCTCTGGCTCAACAGGTTTTGGCAAGAACAGTCAGAGGCTAATGATACTGAATCATTTGGAATCATGTTTTGATTGTAGAACTTAAGAGGTTACAGGCAAAGGTATAACAAGCTTGGGGAGAAGAGGCTGAGGATGTGACCTTGGTAAGTGCGAAACATAAAGGTTTCAGGAAGAAGGCACAGGTAAGAACAGGCAAGAATGCTTTATTTTGTTGTCTGTAAATCATCAGGCCTTAATTTAGTGCAGTCAGGATGTTAGGTAAGGCAGTAGAACGCTCTTCTTTTAAGATGTGAGATTGCAGAATAACAAACAGTATTCCTGATGACTACATCTGAAGGAAGTGCACCCAACTACAGCTCCTGGTCAAGGAGCTGGAGCTGTAGCTGGATGTGCTCAGGACCACCTGGGAGGCTGAAAACCTCAAAGATGAAACCTTTACAGAACAGGTCACACCCGGAGTGCAGGCTTCAGATCGTAGATGGGTGATTACCCGGATAAGTGAGGGGAGTAAGCAGTCAGTTCCGGGTTTTCCTGCGGCCTCTCCTCTCCGGAATAAGTACACGCTTTAGAATATTACCGTGGGGATGACCTAAGAGGCCACAGCAGCAGCAGCAGCCAGGCCAGTAGCACTGTAGTCAGCTCTGAGGCTCAGCAGAGAATGGTGAAGTCAGACAGAGCAATAGTGATAGAAGTTTCGATAGTTGTTGGGGGGGTGGGGGTACACCCAGGAGATTTTGAGGCCATGAAAGAGACACCAGGGTGAAGAACTGCTGCTCTCTTCTCCTGCTTAACCTGCGTTTGAGCATCTTCAGGCAGCAACCATATTCTCTAAGGTAGATCTGCGCAACACTCACACCCTGGTTCATATCCGAGAAGGACATGAGTGGAAAGCAGCATTCAACATCCCCAGTGGCCATTATGAATACCTCGTGATGCCACTTAGACTGGCCAACACCCCCACTGTTTTTCAGACCCTGGTCAATGATGTGCTCTGGGACATGCTGAATCAGTTTGTTTTTTGTGTATTTGAATTACATTCTTACCTTCCCTGCTCTCTCCATGAACGCATTCAGCAGGTCTAGTAGATCCTCAGATGACTCCTCGAGAACAACCTTAAAGCCAAGTCAGTAAAGTGGTGAGTTCCACAAAGAGCAGGTTTTGTTCTTGGGCTATATCCTCAACCCTTCCAGTGCTCAAATGGACCCATGTAAAATTCAGGCAGTTACAGTGTGGCCTAAACCATCTACAGTCAAACAAGTGTGGCACTCCATGGTTTGCAAACTTTTATCACCACTTCATCAGAAACCTCAGTTTCATTGCAGCTTCCATAAATGCCCTTACCAAGAAGACCTCTGCAGATTGTCAAGTGCAGCAGACCAAACATTCGCAGGGCTAAAGAACGCTTCCCCGCTGCCCCCAATGCTGCAACATTCAGACCCCATCCCATCCATTCATTGACACATCTGATGTCAGCACCGAAGCTGCACACTCACTGCACTCTTCAGAAGATAATTTGCTGGATCTGTCTGCTTTTCTTTACTGCACTTGACTCCAGTAGAATGTAACTATGATGTCAAGAACTGAAAACTTCTGGCTATCAAGGAGGCCCTGGAGGCATGGCAAAACTAGCTGGAGGGAACAAAGCACCCCTTTCTAATATGGACAGATCACAAAGAGCCCTCCTACATTCATGATACCAATCCCAGTTTAATTTCACCCTCACCAACCACCCTGGCAGCAAGGATACCAAGTCCCATGCTCTCCTGCCAATTTGACATCTCTGAGAACATTACTTCAGAGACCATCCTTCCCCACACATGCATAGCTTCTTGGTGATTTGGGGAATAGATACAGAATTGAAGGTCTGGTAGGGAACTTCCCTACTGGCTGTTTGTCCCTGTCACTGTGCATCCCAGAGTGTTGGATTAGGTTCTCTCTTCCCATCTGGTTGGCCACCCAGGGATTCAATGGAATTTATAAAGAGAAGATTTTGTCCCGAGATATCCATGACATTGTATCTGCCTGTCCCACTTGTGCCCAGAACAAGGAGTCACATCAGTACCTTGGTGGTCTGCAATGCCCACTGCCTGTGCCTCACCGCCTTTGGTCCTTGTTGGATTTCATCACTGTTCAGCCTCTGTCAGATGGGAACACTATCATTCTTGTACTTGTGGACTGGATCTCAAAAGCAGCCCACTTCATTGCTCTCCACAAGCTTCGGTCAGCTTATGAGACTGTCACCCCCATGGTTCAGCATACGTTCTGGCTGAATGGCTACCCTTAGGACATAGTGTGTGATCGAAGACCACAGTTCACGTCCTGCTTTTGGAAGACCTTCTGTTCTCTTTTGAGAACCACGCCAACCTCTCATCAGGTTTCCACCCCAAGCTGACTGAGAGAGTTAACTCAGAGCTGGAGACAACCCTGCACTGCCTTGTCTCTTAATCTTACAAGCTGGAGCTCCCAACTGTTTTTGGCAGCGATTTCCCACAATAGCCTCCAGTCACCCTTCGAATGCCAAATGGGATTCCAGCCACACTCAACCCTGACCAAGAGCTTGACGTGGGAGTCCCTGCTGCCGACAAACACACTAGGAGGTGGGCCAGGGCTTCTCTGCTGTGCACCCACAAACAATATGGCCAGCAGGTTGAATGGCTCTCCCGACAAGTGAGGCCTCTCAGAAAAGAGGAAAATGTCTGGCTGGCATCTAGAGATCTTTCACTGAGAGTACAGAGCCACAAGTTATCTGCATGCTACGTCTGTAGTGGAGAGGGTTATCAACCGAGCCTCTTATAGGTTGCAGTCACCATCATCCAAGAAGATTCACCAAGTGTTCCTTGTTACCCAGCTCAAGCCGGTGATGTCCTCCCCCTCCTCCCTGATTGGTGGATGGGTCCCTCATCTATTCTCTGTGGCATATCCTGGGATCTCTTTGGGTGCGGCGCATTGGCCAGCGGCTCGTTGACTGGGAGAATATGGCACTGTTATGGTCCCGGCTCGGTGCCTGAATAGGAGGTGGAGTCCTGATTCGACATTCATGCCCCTTGTCCATGTCTACCCCTCGAAGAGTCCCGGCTCGGTGCCTGAGTGGAAGGTGGAGTCCTGGCTCAATGTTCATAACCATTGTCTGTGTCTACCCCCTGAAGAAGAGTCCCGGCTCGATATCATGCCCAGTGTCTATTCTACCCCCAAAGAAGAGTCCCGGCTCGATATCATGCCCAGTGTCTGTTCTACCCCCAAAGAAGAGTCCCGGCTCGATATCATGCCCAGTGTTTGTTCTACCCCCAAAGAAGAGTCCCGGCTCGATATCATGCCCAGTGTTTGTTCTACCCCCAAAGAAGAGTCCCGGCTCAATATCATGCCCAGTGTTTGTTCTACCCCCAAAGAAGAGTCCCGGCTCGATATCATGCCCAGTGTTTGTTCTACCCCCAAAGAAGAGTCCCGGCTCGATATCATGCCCAGTGTCTGTTCTACCCCCAAAGACGAGTCCCGGCTCAATATCATGCCCAGTGTCTGTTCTACCCCCAAAGAAGAGTCCCGGCTCGATATCATGCCCAGTGTCTGTTCTACCCCCTGAAGAAGAGTCCCGGCTCGATATCATGCCCAGTGTCTGTTCTACCCCCTGAAGAAGAGTCCCGGCTCGATGCCTGATCTGGAGGAGGAGTCCTGGTTCAAGATTCCTTGTCCTGTGTTTTGGTGTCCACGTTTCTGGCTGCAGAGATCCATGGTATCCAAGTGTCTGGCAGCAGTGAATCAAGGTCCCAGTCTCCAAGTCCAAGAGCCGTGGTGGTCCCAGTCCCCAGGGTCCCAGTCATGGCCGCGGCTGTCCTTGCTCCTCCTGTCCAAGTCCAAGGTCCGCGGCTGTCCATGTTCCCCCTGTCCAAGTTATGGCCGCGGCGATTCCAGTTCCGTTTCCAAGTCCCAGGTCCGTGGTGATCCAAGTCCCTAGTCCCCTAGTCCGAGGTTCTTGTTCCTCTTTGTCCTCGATTTCCTGATCTTCTGTGTAGTAAATAATAAACACTATTTTATTGTACCTAAGAAAGACATGTTTGTGTCCTGCGTGTGGGTCCTCTCCCAGCACCCTTATTCCCACCTCACGACAGACACAGAGGAATGATCTTGGGTTTTGGCTTGACACATCCTGCACAAGTCTCTCTTGCACCTGGGGTGGGGTGGGGTGGGGGTGGGGGTGTCACAACTGTGCACACTGCCGTGGAGTCTGGGCGGGCAGATGAAAGAAGACTGCAATCCTGCATGTGACAGCGCACACCTTCCAGCTAACTAGGGTTTCTTAGTAATTGTACCTATCTCTCATCCTTTTGTTTCAGTCTTGTTAAGTCTTCATTGAAGTACAGGGACAACAATGCTCCCTAGTTGTCTTGGTTCATGTTCCAGGAAAGTGGATTTGTGATTTAGACAGATGTTGTTAAAGGAGCAGCATTAGTGTAGTTCTAGGTTACAGATTTCCAGCTGCAGTAACGGTGTTAGTTTTTAGTTAGTTTGAGAGTTTTTAGTTAGGAGCCCTGTTGGTCTGGCAGTTATTATTTTCCTTTATTCTGTACAGTTCTTAATAAGACACAGTGAACTGCTCATTCCATGCCATGTCTCTCCCTCTGCACTTTGGCCATCACTGAAATCCTGGCAGCATTAGGCAGGAACAAGGGAGAGTTCATTGGGTAAGTTTGCATCAGACATGCGGAGGACGTTTAAAGACCAACTGCACAGAGTACATGACAGGTACGTCCTGGTCAGGACAAGAATGTCAAGAAGGAAAAGGAGAAGTATGTACAGCTTAGGAAAATAGAATCAAACAGAGCCCTTGGGGATTATAAAGACACCAGAAAAGAACTCAAGAAGGGAATTTGGAAAACCAGGAGGGGCCATGAAATAGCCTATTTGCCAATGATTATAGAGAATCCTAAGGCATTCTGTACAGACATCAAGAGCAAAAGGATAAGAGGAGAGGGTAGGACCACTCAACAATAAAGCTGGGAACACTTGCTTGGATGTGGGTGAGCTCCTTAATAAGTTCTTTACGTCAGTGTTTACCAAGGAGAAGGATGTGGAAGATACAGAGATCAGTGCCAAGTGTGTTGACATGATAGAGCATTTCAAGGTAAATGAGGAGGTAGTGTTGGGTCTCGTAATGAGCATTTAGATAGATAAGTCCCCAAGGCCTCGTGGGATATACCCCAAGTAACTGAGAGAGGGAAGAGAAGAGATTACCAAGGTCTTGACCAACATTTTCATGCTCTCTCTAGTTAGAGGTGAGATCCCAGAGGACTATTGAGTAGATAATTTTGTTCCATTATTGAAGAAAGGAACCAAGAATAATCCTGGAGACTACTGACTAGTGACCCTTACATCAGTGCTAGGTAAGTTACAGGAGAGAATTCTTAGGGGTGGGATATATGAGCATTTTGAACACTATTGCCTAATTAGAGAAAGCCAGCATGGCTTTGGGCTGGGCAAGCAGTCTCTTACTTGACTGTGTTTTTTGACAATGTGATGAGGGTGATTGATGAAGGTAGAGCTGCAGATGTTATCAACATGAGTTTTATAAGGCGCTTGTCAAGGTCCCTCATGGAGTCTCATCCAGAAGACTGAGATGCATGGGATCCATGGTGAATTGGCCATTTGGATACAGAACTGGCTTGCCCATTGAAGACAGAAGATAGAGGTCAAAGGGACTCTTTCGAGCTGCAGGTCTGTGGTTAGTAATATTCCATAGGGATCTGTACTGGAACCTCTGCTATTGTATATAAATGACCTGGATGAAAATGTAGGTGGGTAGTTTGCAGATGATATGAATATTGGAGACGTTCTGGTTAACATAGAAGGCTGGAAAAGAATACAGTGGTATATCTATCATTTGCAGATATGGGCAGAGAAATGGCAGATGGAGTTTAACACAGCCAAATGTGAAGTGTTGCACCTTGATGAGGCAATTGTAGAAAAGCAAAGCTGTGTTAAGGGCAAGACCCTTATAAAAATGAAAATGAACAGAAGGATCTTTGGATCCAAGTTCATAGCTCTCTGAAAGTAGCTGCACAGGCTGATAGGATGGTTAAGAAGACATATGGCATGTTTGCCTTTATTAGTTGAGGCATCGACTTCTGAAGTCAGGAAATTGTGTTGCAGCTTTAAAAATCTCTAGTTAGATGTATCTGAAGTATTGCAGACAGTTTGGCTGTCTCATTATAGGAGTAATGTTGAGATTTTGGAGAGGGTGCAGAAAAGGTTATTGGCTGGATTAGAGAGCATGTGCAATAACGAGGGGTTGAAGAAACTTGCGTTGCATTTTTCTGAAGCAGCAGAGGCTGAGGTGTGATCTCATTGAAGTTTAAAAGAGTATGAGAGGTAGAGCAGACAAACAGCATCTATTTCTCAGGTTTTAATACCAGAGGTCAAGCAGTTAAGGTAAGAAGAGGGTAATTTCAAAGGAGATGTGAGGCGCAAGTTTTTTCTACATAGGGAGTGGCGGGTGTCTGGAACACGCTGCCTGGGCCGATGGTTTAGACAGATACATTTGGGATTTCTAAGAGATGTTCAGATAGGTACATGAATATGAGGAAAATGGATGGATATGGTTACTGTGTGGCAGAAGAGATTAGTTTAAATAGCCTTTTGGTTACTAATTTAATTCGTTAGGCATATCATTGTGGGTAGAAGGGTCTGTTCCTTTGCTGTACTGTTCCATGTTCTATTTAATCCTAGAGGCTCACCTGTGTTACAAGATACTGACCTGTTCTGAATGAAACGATAGTGTGATGGAGATGCTAATAAAGGAAGAGCAGAGGAAGTGTAGGCCAAAGTCCCCTGACATCCCTCAATACCGAGGTTACATTGCTTTGAAGTTCCTGAACACTTGTTTTACAAAAATGAAGCAGTCTGCTTCACACCTGAAAAGCTTTCTGATTAGACAAGAGATACCAAAATTGTAAAGGTCCATTTTATTTGGTGATCTGGGGATGGGATTGAAGAAGATAGGAAACATAGTCCCAATGAAACTTAAAACGGTTGCTTGTAAGGACAATACACAAGGAACAGGGAGAAGTTAAACAATACATTGATCAGATAACACAGGTTAAGGCTTCCCAGAGGTCAAACAATTTAGAACGAAGACAGAATCACATCATTAGGCACATGTCAAAGGAGCAAAGGTTAAATACCTTAGCAGTGGTGCAGCCTGAAAATAGAGTGTTGTTTCAAAGCATGAAAGAATAAATTCCCTCCTCCTCCCCCAGGCCTGACCCACCCCTCTCCCCTCCACCGCCTTCCCAGGAGCTGAACTACTTATTAAATTAAATGTTTAAATCTTGGACATTAGAAGAAGCCCATCTGATACACACGGGGATGAACAAGCAAGGGTTGGGGTGTGATTTGGGCAGACTCTGAATTTGCAAAGTTTAAGGGCATCAGTCGATTTAGCAGATTCATTACAACACTAATGACATGCCTGTTTCATGTGGCATTGATGTTATTTTCAGATGCATTACGTTGTCTGGAGACCCCAGTGTCTGAGACTGCCAGCGGTTTCTGCAACTGTAACTGTTTGAGAACTAGGTTCAGAGTTACGTGAGTTTAATGTGAGATATTTAGTGCTGTTTCCCACATTCTTGTTTGATTATTTTCCATTGTCAAGAGTTGACACTTTGCACCCAAGCCTGATCCTGCTCGGTGCCTCTCAGCTACTAGTAGTAATTCAATTAACTAATCAGTTAATTCCTGCATCTCTATCTTCTGCTCTCTAAGTATGCTGATACAAAGACAAATTATAGCAACCCTCAATCATGTCAAACTAAATACAATTTAGTAGTTTATTTGTTGTATTCAGAGATCTGTACTTCCATTATAAAGCCAGAGATGAAATCAGAAAGAATAATTATACACAGTAATCTGTGATTCTCGATGTGGCATCCCAATGATTTCTTCAGTCAGCCATTTACCAAGATTCACAGTTAGGCAATAATTCAAGATGATAGTGATTAAAATAAGCTTGCAGATTCAAAACATTCAGACTGAGCCAATATCATAAAGGATGACAGATACAGACAGAGAAATCAATTTACCTGAAGTTATTGAACTCAGTAGGGGTCAGGAGGATGCAATGTGTTCAAGCAGAAGATAACGTGCTGTTTCTTTAAGTTTACACTGGGTCTCATTATAACAGTACAGAAGGTCACCGATCAACAACTTGGAATGGGAGTGAGATGGAGAATTAAAGTGGCAAGCTCAGGGTGAATCAACCTGTTTTAGTTTCCTCTTTTTCTACTTTTTTCCTCTGGGAGTGGAGGACATGTCCAGCCTGGCCTGATGGGAATGTTTTCTCGCTCTGCATTTTGCACCATCTACCTTTTTCTGTCTACAATCTCATCCTCGCCGTCAGATTGTTTTGTCTGCAGACTATTCCCATGGTCAGCTCGGTTTTACTCTATCACACTCGCCCCTTTCCTCACCCTTGCTGCAGCTTCACATGATTTTTTTTCCCCTTTCCCCACTTCTGATATTGGGTCTTCAACCTAAAATATTAATTGGTTCTCATCCCAGTGGTGTGGGTTTAGCTGCTGAGTATTTCCAGCAACTTTCATTTACTAGCACTTGGTCTACAGTCCACGAGGCAGAGTATCTATCACAATCCACAAGGGCCCATGTGAACTTCAGCTTGACTTTTCCATTCTACATATCCGTTGAACTCTTTCAGTCCGTTGTTATGTTTCTTACACATCTAATTTTCTAGAGTTTCTGCCTCTCTTATTAATGCCTTGGACCTGCAGTGCTGAAATTTTCCCAATACTCAGGCTTGCTGCTTTGTTTGGCAACATTGTAGCATTTCCCTTTGATCTAATGCTATCTTTAACTTCTCTTGAGAAACATGGCTGGACCACTTTTCCTGTTTTGTTTGTGCCTTAAGGGGATAAGTAGCATTTTTAAACAGCACTAATTATTTAAGCATTGTTTGTAAAGATTAGATTAACTTTACTTTTCACATGTATATTGAAACACAGAGCGAAATGCATCTCCAACACAGTCTGAGGATGCGCTGGGGGCAGCCCTTGGTGTTCTATGGTTTTGGTGTTGACAGAGTTTGCCCATAATTTACTAATACCTTCATCTTTGGAATGTGGGCATTCCACTTGTTCGCCCACATTCACCTGTGAGTCTGTTGGGATCATCTACTGTGCCCGGTGCTCCCGGAGACCCGACGTAGATTGGGAGACCGTTTCGCAGGATCTCCCAGTGGCCAGTGGCCGTTTCGCAGGATCTCCCAGTGGCCACGCATTTTAATTCCATTTCCCATTCCCATTCCGATATGTCTATCCCTGCCTCCTCTACTGTCGTGATGTGGTCACACTCAGGTTGGAGGAACAACACCTTATATTGCGTATGGGTAGCTTCCAACCTGATGGCATGAACATTGATTTCTCAAACTTCCGGTAATGCCACACCCCACACCGCCCTCACCTTCACCATTCCCCATCCCCTTTTCCCTTTCTCACCTCATCTTCTTGCCTGCACATCGCCTCCTTCTGTTGCTCTTACCCCCCCTTTCTTTCTTCCATGGCCTTCTGTCCTCTCCTATCAGATTCCCCCTTCTCCAAGCCCTGCATCTCTTTCAGTAATCAGCTTCCCAGCTATTTACTTCTTCCCTGCCCCTCCCGGTTTCACCTATCATCGTGTGTTTCTCTCCCCCTCCCCCACCTTTTAAATCTAACCCTTGTCTTTTTTCTTCAGTCTTGCTGAAGAGTCTCGGCCCGAAACTTGCAGATTCTCTCTTGTTTGTGATTCTATTTGCTTTGTTGCTTCAAACTAACATCTAACTCAAAGTTCAGCCAGTACTTTTTCACAGCATTGAAGGAGGTAATTTAGACGGTTAAGTCCAGTTCCAGTTCCCAAGGCAATCATATCACAGCCACTCTCCCCTCTTATTTTCTTGTAACCTATTCTTCCCCAGGTGCTGACCATGATTCTCCACTCACCCATCTCCACTCGGGGTAATGAATAGGCCTGCTGAGAGAAGCTTCCAAGGAGTCACCATGATTCAGTGCCATCACAGATGCAATATAAAAGAACTGGTCATTGACTTCAGGGAATTGGGCTAAGTGTTTGTGCTGAGGTGGAGATGTTTGATGTCATGTTTTGTAACTTCAGAACTAATTGAAAGTGAAACACAGGGAGCTGGGGATAAACATGTGGAATTTATTCTCTACTTTAGTGAGGTGCACACATATGACATGGTGGTGTGCTGACATATGCCATTTACATACTTTTACATATAACCTGTAATGAATTATGTAAATAACAAAGGACGCTTACTCAAACAATATATATACAATATTACAGAAATATTAAAACACAACAGTTGGCAACTTTAAGTTCCTTGGTGTCAGTATCATTAGTAGCTTCACCCGGTCCAATCACCTAGATGATACAGAGCTAGAAAGTATACCAGCACCACAGCTTCCTTGGAAGACTAAAGGAACTCAGCATGCCTTTGTTGACCCTGACCAACTTTTATAGATGTGTCACAGAATGCATCCTATCCAGATATGTCACAGCTTGGTGTGGCAGCTACTCAACCCAAGACCACAGGAAGTTGCAGAGAGTAGTGGACACAGCTCAGTCCATAATGAAAATAGTACTCCTCCATGGACCCAGTTTACCAGCCCATGTCATCGAGGACCCTTTCTACCCTGGTCATGCTCTCATCCCCCCTTCCACTGAGCAAGAGGTGCAAATGCTTGAAAACACACACCACCAGGCTCAAGGACAGCATCTATTTCATTGTAATAAGACTATTGCAGGCTTACCCACAGAAGGCAAAGAGTGGTTGTAGAAGGATCATATTCTGCATTGAGGTCGGTCACCAGTGGAGTGCCTCAGGGATCTGTCCTGGGACCCTTACTCTTCCTGATTTTTATAAATGACCTGGATGAGGAAGCAGAGGATGGGTTAGTAACTTTGCTGATGATACAAAGATTGGGGGTGTTGTGGATAGTGTGGAGGGCTGTCAGAGGTTACAGCGGGACATTGATAGGATGCAAAACTGGGCTGAGAAGTGGCAGATGGAGTTCAACCCAGATAAGTGTGAGGTGGTTCATTTTAGTAGGTCAAATATGATGGCAGAATATAGTATTAATGGTAAGACTCTTGGCAGTGTGGAGGATCCGAATCCATAGCACTCTCAAAGCAGCTGCGCAGGTTGACTCTGTGGTTAAGAAGGCATATGGTGTATTGGCCTTTATTAATTGTGGAATTGAATTTAGGAGCCAAGAGGTAATGTTACATCTATATAGGACCCTGGTCAGATCCCACTTGGAGTACTGTGCTCAGTTCTGGTCGCCTCACTACAAGAAGGATGTGTAAACTATAGAAAGGGTACAAAGGAGATTTACAAGGATGTTGCCTGGATTGGGGAACATGCCTTATGAGAATAGGTTGAGTGAACTCGGCCTTTTCTCGGTGGAGCGACGGAGGATGAGAGGTAACCTGTTAGAGGTGTATAAGATGATGAGAGGCATTGATCGTGTGGATAGTCGGAGGCTTTCTCCCAGGGCTAAAATGGTTGCCACAAGAGGACACAGGTTTAAGGTGCTGGGGAGTAGGTACAGAGGTGATGTCAGGGGTAAGTTTTTTATGCAGACTGGTGAGTGTGTGGAATGGGCTGCCAGAAACGGTGGTGGAGGTGGATACGATAGGGTCTTTTAAGAGACTTTTGGATAGGTACATGGAGCTTAGAAAAATAGAGGGCTATAGGTAAGCCTAGTAATTTCTAAGATAGGGACATATTCGGCATAACTTAGTGGGCCGAAGGGCCTGTATTGTACTGTAGGTTTTCTATGTTTCTATAGCTACTAATGACCAGTCCCACCACACAGAAGCCCAACCGTGGAAGGAATGCACCACCTCCCAAGGTACCCACCTACCTGTCCAGTCAAATGCCTTGTGCCTTGTGTCTCACCTGTGGAGAGGACGGTGGAACCCAGAGTGCTCTCATTAGCCAGCTCAGAACTCACGGCACTGGAGTGCAGGCCAGAAACATCCTCGACCCCAAGGGAAAGGAAAAAACAGAGCAGGTGTAGTTAGAAAGCACTTCCCAGATTCTATTCCAGGAGCAGCTGGAGAGAGAGAGCAGAGGAGTTTACCAGGAGATTTACGAGCTTCCTTTGGCAGCTTATTCCAGACACTCCCCACTCAGAGGACAGGAAGTGTATGAAATGAGCTGCCAGAGGAAGTAGTAGAGACAGATACATTAAGAATTAAGATGAACTTAAGAGCTACGTGGATAAGAAAGGCTGAGGGGGACTGCGGTCAAATGCAGACAGATGGCATTAGCTAAGAGATGGCAATCTTGTTCGACATGGACCAGTTGTGCTGAAGGGCCAGTTTTAGTGATCTACGACCCATTCTATGAAAGGAGAAGGAGGCAAGCAAGGAGTAAAGCAAAGTCTGAGATCCATTTTCAAGCTGCTACTGTACATCTCATGTTTACTTTGCAGAGTCACTGTATCCACACCCACATCAGATGGTGCTGGCACCGGTCCACCATTTACAACAAGTTTGCCCCCTTTAGTATTCACACTCCGAATGCTGTGAGCAAACAGCCTGCTCCATGTCTGTAAACACAGCGAAAGGGAAAGGGCGACGGCAGCAGCTTTCCCCATCTGTGTTGCTTCTCACAAGGAGCAGAAGCGGTTGAGGTGGGGGCGGAAATAGAGTGTGGACCTCAGCTGAACAGCAGAGCCTCAGAGAGCAGCATGCGATGTACAGATCCTCTCACTGCCACCTTGGAGCCACATGTCGTGGCGCCTGTGAGCAAGAGGCAGAGGAGGTGGCAGTTGCTGGGGAGCGAAGCCCGGGGAGCCTGCTCACATCAGTGAAGATGCCTATAATCTGCAGCCTTTCTGCACACAGCACAGAAAACCAAACAACAGCTCCTCTCGCCTCCCTTGCCCACCCCTTCCATCACTTCTTAAAGGTACGTGGTCTGCCACCTCAGAGAAGTTTCATATCAATAGTTTTCACTCATCATGGTTTGCAATGTTATTTTAGCCTCTCACAGAGTGAGCAGATTTATGAAAACATCCAGTGACTTTCCAATGCACGTCATACACTTTGTGAGATTTCCCCTGTCTTCTGCAACCACTTCATTTATGGATTATCAAGGTGCAAGAATGGTGCTGAAAGTATTCACAAGGGGACTGAAGGGCTTGATAAGAGGAGGATTGATAGGCTGGAACTTTTCTTCCTGGATTGTTGGGGGCAAGGAGTGACCTTGTAGGGGTATATGAAATCATGAGGGGCATCTTATAAGATGGATGTTCATGGGGTAGGGGTGAATAAAAAATAGAGGGCATAGTTTAAGGTGAGAAAGGAAATACTTAAAAGGGATCTGAGCATACTTTTGCACAGAACGTGGTGGATATGTGGAATGAATCGTGAAAGAACTGACAGAGGCAGGTTCAATTGCAAAGTTTAAAAGAAATTTAGACAGCTACATGGATAGGAAAGGTGTAGGGGGAATGTGCCAAACGCAGGCAAATGGGATTATCTTAGAACGACATCTTGGTTGGCATGGACAAGATGGGCTGAAGGACTTGTTTCAGTACTGATTGTATCAATGACTTCATCTTCTTCAATCATTTTCTTATGATGATGGGGCACAGGGGCAGAAGTAAACCACCCAGCTCCTCAGGTGGCAAGCAAACCGCTGGAGGAACTCAGTGCCTCGAATAGCTTCTGTGGGAGGATAAGAATTGTCAATGTATCAGTCAAAACCCTGCATCAGGACCCTGAACAGCAACAATTCCTTTGCCACCGCAGATGCTGCTCAATGTGCTAGATTCTGCCAACAGATAATTTGTTCTCCAGATTTCAGCATCTGCAGTTTCTTGTGTCCCTGATTCAGGCTGTTCTACCATTGAGTTAGATAGTGGCTGGTGTGCATCTTAACTGCATCCCTGAATGATCCTTATTCTAACACAAAAGCTCAGGTTGATTCTGAGCTTCCAAGGTCTCTCATGGGTTTCTGTTCTAGGTTTCCCTTCATCTATTTGTGGAAGAAGCTCTTAAATGTGTGGCCAAGCTCTACCCTTGTTCCAGATTCATCCACAAAAATAAGTTGTTCCTCCATATTGAATATATTTATTATTTTAGACAGGTTGTTCAAATAACAACAAAGTTCAAAGGAAGACCAAACTGGCCAATTGTAGGATTGGGTTGGTGAAGAAATGCTATAGTGGTTTTTCAAGTACTTCAGAAAAGAGCTTTGTTTATTTGTTCCCCAGAAGTTAGTGGCCTCTTTGAGGTGATGGTACTCCCCAAGAGTAAGATCTGTTGGTTCTTTAGGGTTTCCATTTACTAAAGAACAGAAATACCATCAAAAGATATCTATATAAAATTTCAAATTGCATATTTAGTCTGACATGCAACATAAAGGTTTTTATTCCTTGTGTATGTGAAGGATATAAGAAATAAAGTCAATTCAATTCTTCGTTGAAGGCAGTCAATTCTCATTTATCAACAGTGTCTAATGCAATAATATGCGAAAGATTCATTTATTATGAGTATACCTGTACAAATGCCCTTCCCTTGGACAACATTGGTGGCATGGAGAGGGGAGACTTGCAGCTTGGGCAACTGCCAGTCTTCCATAAAAAAAATCTTGCCCAGGCTTGCGCCCTGGAAACTTCCCAAGGTGCAAATCCATGGTCTATCAAGACTAACGGAGGACTACACCTGTACTTATATACAGTATAAAGCATGCTTCTCCATTTAGAAAGCTCTGAAGTAATACCTACATAAAATTGTCCCATCAGTTAACAGGGGTTACATATATAAAATACAACCAACATATTATTCACAGAGATATACAGTACATATTGATTATAAATATCAACAAACACAAACTCACACAGTCTCTTTGATTTTTTATTAAAGCACAATAATCTGGGTTTAACACACTTTGAAGTGTCCAGTCTAGGCATTGATAATTCCAGTGGATCACTTCTTCGCATATGCTTCCTAAAACATCTGGTCTTGAAACTTGTTCCACAATTGCTATTTCAACATATCTGATCTCAGAACTATTTATAACTATGAACACATTGCATTATATTGCATAATATGTTTCAAACATCAACTGTTAAATTAATCCTTAACAAGTTAATAACTTAACAACTCCATAATTTACATGCCACAATTATACAAATACACTTTTATTTAGTGTATCATTGGATTGCATGAACTAAGCACAATTTCTAATTTTGCTTGAATTTTCAGTCTCCCTGTCTCTGTTTATGTGCAGTCTCACATCTTGACTTTCATTCTGACTTTCCGCAGCCACAGGACCTTTCCTCTTCTTGCTACCCATTTTGAAGTCATAATTCTGAGTGTTCCTCTTAATTCTGCCTTTACTGATTTCAGTTACTCTTGTACTCGGGCTTTACTGAATGCTTTGTCCACTGGACAACAAAGATTTTGCTTCCTGAATACCTATAGGTATATCTTATGAATTTTGGGCTACTGATCATGAAAATTACCATGAAATTTCCCTATCACGCACCATTTTTTTAAATCACTTATGTTTATTATTTTGATTCATAATTCAAGTCAATTAAAATGTTGCCTACAATGTAAGCTGGAAAGTTTCCTATCTTGTCCAGGCATGCTTGGCATGCTTAGGCAGCACAGCTGCTGCATGGCAAGACAGGTTTTAATGATAATTACTGGGTTCAGGACTGTAAGGATAGAATTTGCTATCACCAGGCACAAAAATTTCTATGAAGGCTTTTGATATTTGAGACAGATGCTTCCCAGAATAACTGATGCCAAGATTAAGGAAAGCATTTTTGTTGGTCCACAAATCAAATAGGTCATTAATGACAGGCAATTTGAAGAATTTCTAGCGGGACCGGAGAAAATCACGTGGAAGGCATTCAAGGAAGTTGAAATTTTTCTCGGCATCTACAGAGCACCAAACTACATGCAGCTGGTTGAAAGCATGCTTCAAGCATATAAAACCATGAAATGCAACATGTCACTAAAGATTCATTTTCTGCAATCCCAATGAGATTTCTTCCCTGCAAATCTTGGTGCTGTTAATGATAAGCCTGGTGAAAGGTTTCATCAGGACATTGCAGTCATGGAGAAAAGATACCAGGGCAACTGGAATCCATCAACGTTGGCGAATTATTGTTGGACACTTAAGCGAGAAGCCTCAGACACTGAGCACAAATGAAAATCATTAACAAAATATTTTTAACTTAGTTGAACTATTGCAAAGCATCAGCAGCATTATGCAATTAAACACATTATATTCAATAAAAGTTAATTTATTGTTTCTCCAAATTCCTACATGATACAAGTAGTCTGAAATCATATTTGTGTTCACCTTCAAGCAGTCTATCATAAACAACAAAATGTTCTGAGGAAGCAACACCTCTGAAAAACTTGTTATCCAGTATAATAGGAAACCGATAGCTTCAAGGTTATTTCCTTAATAGGACCTGCAGAGCTTTCAAACTGTTCCAGTTTGTTATCCAGTTCACTTTGAAGGTATCAAACTCCATCTACACAGTTTACAGTCCATTCTGACCTACAGAAGTGAAGCTCGTCATGCAGCCTAATCTCCCGTTTCAACATTGGCGAACTTAATCGAAAAAGCACCTTCCTGTGCTGAGCCTTCTGTTATTCACCTCAGCTGTGTGTTCTTGCAATGGCTCAACCATTGTCCTGAATCATTGGGTCCTCTTCTGGGGGAGGGACGACCTGTACAAAGAGGATGGGTTACACCTGAACCCAAAGGGGTCCAATATCCTAGTGGGCACATTTAATAGAGCTGTTAGGGAGGGTTTAAACTAATTTGGCAGGGGGATGGGAACTGGACTGATAGGGGAAAACAAAAATAAATCAAAGATAGTGTGCAACAGAGATTATAGAAAGAACAGGCAGGAGATGAGGCTTAATCACCTCCAGTGATATGAGTTACAGGGTGTGGTAACCTATGTATACCTGTCTGGACACGCCCCTCTGCTGACTGCTACTGTGGCTCCTCCCACAGACCCCTGTATAAAGGCGATTGGGGCACTGCTCCTCCCTCAGTCTCCGAGATGTCGTGCTCCCTTTTGCTGTTAATAAAAGCCTATCGTTCACTTCCAGTCTCCGAGAGTTATTGAGGGTGGATCACAAGGCAATAGAGGCATGGTGCAGTTAAAACAGAAAGCAACAAATATCGGACTGAAAGTGTTGTATTTGAATGCATGCAGTATAAGGAATAAAATGGATGATCTTGAAATTCAGCCACAGATATACAAATATGATGTTGTGGTCATCTCTGAAACTTGGCTAAAGGATGTCTGCCATTGGGAGCTGAACGTACAAGGATATGCGGTGCATCAGAAAGATAGGTTGGTAGGCAGAGGGGGTGGTGTGGCTCTGTGTATAAGAAATAATATTGGAAAGAGATGACATAGGATTTGAAGGTGTAGAGACTCTATGGATTGAGTTAAGACATGGCAAGGGTAAAAAGACCCTAATGGCAGTTATGTACAGGCCTCCAATCAGCAGCTGAGATGTGGATTACAAATTACAGCAGGAGATAGAACAGGCATGCCAGAAGGGCATTGTCATGATAATTGTTGGGGATTTTAACATGAAAGTGGATTGGGAAAACCTGTGAAGGGATGGCTTTTTAGAACAGCTTGTTGTTGAGCCCACTAGGGGATCGGCTGTACTGGGTTGGGTGTTGAGCAATGATCCAGAGGTGATAAGAGAGCTTAAAGTTAAGGAACCCTTAGGGAACAGTGATCACAATATGATCGAGTTTATATTGAAATTTGAGAGGGAAAAAATAAAATCCAATGTGTCAGTATTTCAGTGGAATAAAGGAAATTACAGTGGCACGAGAATGGAACTGGCCGAAGTTGACTGAAAAGGGACATTTACAGGAAGGACAGCAGAGCAGCAATGGCTGGAGTGTCTGTGGAAAATGAGGGAAGTGCAAGACAGATATATTCTAAACAAGAAGAAATTTTCAAAGGGAAGAAGGACACTATCATGGCTGACAAGTGAAGTCAGAGCCAAAATAAAAGCAAAAGAGAGTAGCCAGAGCTAGTGGGAAGATAGAGGATTGGGGAGCTTTGAAAAACTTGCAGAAGGACACTAAGGTCATTTGGAAGGAAAAGATGAATTATGAGAGGAAGCTGGAGATTAATATTAAAAAAAGATACTACAAGATTTTTCAAGCATATAAAGGGTAAAAGAGAGTTGAGGGTAGATATAGGACCAATACAAAATGACATTGGAGATATTGTAATGAGAGATGAAGAGATGGCAGAGGAACTGAATGCATATTTTGCATCAGTCTTCACAGTGGAAGATGCTTGCAGTATACTGGACATTCAAAAGCGTCAGGGAAGTGAAGTTTGTGCAGTGAAAATTACGACTGAGAAGGTGCTCAGGAAGCTTAATGGTCTGAGGGTGGATAATTCTCCTGGACTTGATGGAATACACCCTAGAGTTTTGTAAGAAGTAACTGGAGAGATTGCAGAGGTATTAATGATCTTTCAAGAATTGACATAGTACTGGATGACTGGATGACTGGAGAATTGCAACTGTTACTCCACTATTTAAGAAGGGTGGGAAGCAGCAGAAAGAAAACTATAGACCTGTTAGCCTGACATCAGTCATTGGGAAGTTGTTGGAATCAATTGTTAGGGATGAGATTATGGAATACCTGGAGGCACGTGACAAGATAGGCCAAAGCCAGCATGGTTTCCTGAAAGGAAAATCCTGCCTGACAAACTTACTGCAACCTTTTGAGGAAATTACAAGCAGGGCAGACAAAGGAGATGCAGTAGATGTGGTAGACTTGGATTTTCAGAAGGCCTTTGACAAGGTGACATGAGGCTGCTTAGCAAAATAAGAGCCCGTGGAAGTACTGGGAAGATACTACCATGGGTGGAGCATTGGCTGGTTGGCAGAAAACAGAGAGTGGGAATAAAGGGATCCTATTCTGGCTGCCGGTTACCAGTGAGTTCCAGCAACAATATCATCTTCAAATGGAGGTGTTTCCCTCTTCAGTATTCTCCACTATGACTCTGACAATATCGGTCACTATGATTAACACTTCCAGCTGTCCCGGGCAAATAAATGAGATTAATTATATTTCTTGAGTTGCTGATATATTTGCCAATGTCCACCGCCTGCAGTTACAGTATCACTGCTCAACCTGGAGGGTCCTTGCTGTCCTGTACTCTCCCAGCAGCAGCATCCCGCCCTCATCACCAATATGGTGTCTGCAGGTTCTTCAATGATCTTGCTTGCTAAGGCCAAAAAGGTGGTGCTGGGTGTTGGAAATAAGAAGAAAACGTGCACAAGAGTGCAAGAGTCTACATGGAGTGCAGGACTGAGCCAGTTCCATCAAGGGGGTAGCTTTCCCCACCATCAAAAGGAAGGGGACATCTTGCATCCAGGACCCTCACCATACGGGCCATGCCCTCTTCTCAGTGCATTACCTCATCAGCCAGGAGGAAAAGGAGCCTGAAGGCTCACACTTCAAGCTTCGATAACAGCTTCTTCCTCACTGCTCTCAGGTTTTTAAATGAATCTGTAAAACCCTAGCACTACCCTGGACTAAATCCTTCTCTCTCAACTGAGAGAGGATTCATTGTATTTATCTTTTCATATAATATTGTTTACAGTATATTTGTCATGATTGTATGTGCAGTATTAAGTAATTTTCACAGCATTTAGGCCCTGCCTATGTATGGCCGTGACAATAAATTTGAACTTATAGGCTTGATTTGTAAAGGTACCCTTAAATTTATATAGACTGCAGTTGGGGTTAAAGGAATATCTACCTGTCAGTCAAGATGAATGAACAGGAAAATATATAAAGCTGAAAATGTTTGTGACCAGCATCCTGCCTCCTTGCCTTATTTCCTCCTTCTGGAAAATCCCTTGGCTCCCTGCCCAAGGAGCTAATCTCACCATGTGCGTTTACTTTTGAAGTTCTTACATCCTTTCCCCCAGTGCAGTTTTGAAATAGATACAACTCAGAAAGTAAAGGTGGAGTGAGAAATACCTTAAAACATCATTCTTAAACTTACCTCTCCCCATCCCAGCTCCTTCGGCTCCAGATATAGGAAGCATTGTGGTCGGTGTCTCAGCAAAATATCTTTGAGAGAGTGAATCTATGGCAATATGCTGTTCACAATGCTAAGCAGTTGCTAGATTAATGAGGGCAGTTAATGATAGATCAAACAATCAAAGGAAAGGTGTAAAGCTGTGAAATGCAGGTCATCCCGTTGCAGAGAACTTGACATCAAAAGACAATTGCTGGGGATGCCCGTGCCCATCTATGCACAAGTTTGAACTCACTTCTCCAGATTGCTAGTCTCATCAACAAGGTGCTTTTGCCCACAGAACTGCTGTACACCGATCTTTGTTTTTTTTTTACACACATCATTCTTTTGCACATGAAAATCCTGGGAGTTTAGCAGTTTCTGAGATACTCAAACCACCCTATTTGGCACCAAGTATCATTCCACAGTCAAAGTCACTTAGATCATATTTCTTCCCCATTCTCATGTTTGGTCTGAACAGACCTCTTGACCGTGTCTGCCTGCTTTTATGCATTGAGTACTGTTGGCTAATTGGCTGATTAGATATTTGCATTAATGAACAGGTGTACTGGTGTACCTATAGTGGTCACAGAGTGCATACTGGGATGTAGAACTTTTCTACAGGTAAGTTGGCACATAGGAGCAGTTAGGCTGGAGAACAGTTTTCATTGTTTTCCTCGGAGCAGAGGTTATGGAGTTTAAATTTTTCAGGAGCTTCAACAAACTAAGTAAGGTGATAAAAAATACTATTTCCAGTGGCAGGAGGATCTGGAGCAACAAACAATCTGCTGGAGGATCTTAGTAGGTTGACAGCATCTATGAGGAAAGGGAGCGTTGGACTAAATCCCTACATCAACCTGAGTTCCACCAGCAGATTGTTGTTCAGGATTCAAGTACTTACAGTGTCTTGTGCTTCCTGTGAGAAATGTAGGAGAGCCATAAGAGAGCAGAGGAACGATGAGGAGAAGGTATTTCATGTTCTGATCTGGAACACACTTTCTGAAGGGATGAAGGAAACTGAGTCAACAACAAAGTTTAGAAAGGGAATTGTTTAAAATACTCCAGCTGTGTTGAATGTATAATCCAGGTTGGTACTCCAATACTGTACTTATGGTCTGATGCACCACCAGGCATATTGTTCCTTTGGTGAATGCTGAACTGTGGGCACGGCCTGGCGACCCTGGTCACGTAACAGATCTCATGATGATTGTTTAAAGATGATGAGGGCTTCGAGGTACAGGAGGCAGTCGAAGAGGACAGGGCCACCACCAGATCATTTTGCCTGAGAATCACTGAAAAGGTTTAAGCACGAACCGGAATCAGATTCAGGCTTAATATCACTGGCATATGTCATGAAATTTGTTGTTTTGCGGCAGCGGTACATTGCAATATATAATAATAAAAGCTGAATTACAATTATATTTTCAACTTTATGTAGCTTATATTGATCCTGAGCAGTGCTCCCACTCCATATCCAAATGGTGAAGCAGTCAGTTAGAATGCTCTCCACACTACAGTTGTGAGTGTCTTAGGTGATTTACCAAATCTCTTCAAACTCCTAATGAAGTATAGCCACTGTCGTGACTTCATTGTAATTGCATCACAATATTGGGCCAAGGATAGATCCTCGGAGATATTGACATCCAGGAACTTGAAATTGCTCACTCTTTCCACTTCTGATCTCTCTTTGAGGACTAGTGTGTGTTCCCCATTCTTATCCTTTCTGAAGTCCACAATCAATTCTTTGGTCTTACTGATGTTGAGGGCAAGGTTGTTGCAGTGACACCATTCATCTAGCTGATATATGACTAGCTGTACGCCTTCTCATCACCATCTGAAATTCTGCCAATAATAGTTGTGTTGTCAGCAAATTTATCGATGACATTTCAGTTATGCCTAGCCACACAGTCACGGGTGTAGAGCAATGGGTTAAGCACGTATCTTTGAGGTGTGCCAGTGCTGATTATCAGTGAGGTGGAGATGTTATTTCTGTTCCACACAAACACTGGTCACTGGTGAGGCAGTTGAGGATCAAGTTGCAGAGGGTCAGTTTATGGCGACTTTGAATGCAGTGATCTGCCGTTTCTATGTGCGTGTGTTCGTTATGTAATCCCTTTGGACAAGAAAGTCCTGTGGTGTTTCTGAGGATTTTCACAGTGCCATTGACACTATTTGTCAAGCAACGGAGACTAACTGAAACTGGATTGGAAAGCATACAGCATAGTCATCTAGCATCCCAGATCATCCCAGGAACATCTGTAGATTCCTAGCCAGGAAACTTAATGTTAAGTAAATAAATAAACCTGGAATGATACAAGTTGCCTATATAGGTAGGTAAGACCACAAAATGACTTGTCATGAAAAAATATCTGCTTCAAGAATGATTTTGTGGTGTTAGAAATCTGTCATCTCTTCTTAGACTGGCCTGCATGTGACTCTAGACCCATAGATGTTGTTGATCCTTAATTGGCGTTCCCTGGCAAATCATTCAGTGCCAGGGTGATTAGGAATGAACAATAGATGACTTGCACTGTCCACAATCCAGCAAATGAAGTAATAAAGGTGAACTAAATTCCTCTGTGACATCTTTCAGTGCACTGACTGGCTGCAAAGTTACGCCAATGGCTATGGAGCCCATTGGGCTTTTCAAAGTCATTAGTGGTGACATATACTCAATTTATGCATTTTATACATGGCACAATAGCATAGTGGTTAGCACAATGCTTTACAGTTCTAGAGACCCGGGTTCAAATACTGCAGCTGCCTATAATGAGATTGTACATTCTCCCCTTGACAGCTTTTCCGGGTGCTCCGATTTTGTGGTAAACTATGTATACCTGTCTGGACACGCCCCTCTGCTGACTGCTCCTGTGGCTCCTCCCACAGACCCCCGTATAAAGGTGATTGGATGCACTGCTCCTCCCTCAGTCTCCTAGATTTCGTGCTCCCTTTTGCAGTTAATAAAAGCCTATCATTCACTTCCAGTCTCCGAGAGTTATTGACGGTGCATCAATTTAATTAACAGCAATTTTAAAACATGGAGAGCATTTTACGACCAGACAGATTCGATCTCGACCCTCAATCCCAGGAAGCGGGCAGCACTTTCGATCTCTGGCTAGCATGCTTCGAATCATACCTGGAGGAGATTCATGTGACCGACCCTGCCACGATGCGCAGAGTTCTCCTCTCCAGAGTCAGTGCAAGGGTCTACTCCATGATCAAGGACCAAACGGATTATCAGGGCACAATGGATGCCCTCAAAAGACAATACCGGCGACCGGTGAACACCGTCTACGCAAGACATCGCTTAGTGACACGGCAGCAGCAGGCCAGAGAGTCAAGCGCTGAGTTTGTCCGGTCCTTACAGCCACTCATGTGGGCCTGCGACTGCAGGGGACTGACGGCGGAACAGCATGCGGAGCTCCTAGTAAGAGATGCCTTTGTTATGGGGATCAGGTCAGTGTACGTGCGCCAGCAGCTGCTGGAACGCGCCGATCTTACCTTATATTCGGTGATCGAGCTGGCCGACACACTGGAGGCCGCTCTGCACAACGCTGACACTGTCCAGGCGTGCGATGTCCCACCGGCCCCATGGACGCTGCAGACCCCGCAACCCGCCGGTGAATCGACCACAGCTGCTGCCAGTCGCAAGTCCGTGCAGTGTTACTTCTGCGGACCTGAAAAGCACCCCTGAAAACACTGCCTGGCCTGAGAAGCGACCTGCTCCAGCTGCGGAAAGCAAGGCCACTTGGCCAAGGCATGTAGGGCCAAACCATGAGCGGGGTCGAGCAGCACCATGTGCGAGGCATGGGGGTCACCATCTTGGTCCGCCATCTTGCCTGCCCGCCGTGTGTGAGGCATGGGGGCGGCCATCTTGGTCAGCATCACCTCGCACCGCTTCCAACCCACGGGTGCTTTCCAGGCACCAAGATGGCAATTCAACTCTGGCCTTCGTGACCCTCGACCAGAGCGCTCCACACCAGCTCGCAAGGTCAATCATGGACATCCTGGTGGAGGGGCACAGGACTAGCTGCCTGTTTGACATGGGCATCACTGAGAGTTTCATTCACCCGGACACGGAGCAACACTGCAGACTCATGACACAGCTGGTAAGCCAGAGGGTCACCATGGCTTCTGGGTCGCATTCCACAGACATCCGGGGGGGGGTTGTGTAGTGACATTGGTGGTGCAGGGCACAGAATATCAGAACTTTACGTTACTGGTCATGCCTCAACTGTGTGCCCCTGTGCTATTGGGGCTGGACTTCCAGAGCCACCTGAAAAGTGTGACAATGGAGTATGACGGGCCCCTCCCACCAACCACTGTCAGGAATCCTCAGTTTTGTGGGGTTTCATCATAAACCCCCGCTACTGACCACACACACACACACACACACACACACACACACACACACACACACACACACACACACACACACACACACACACACACACACACACACACACACACACACTGACCCGCACATCCCACCCAACACCATGCCAAGAGCCGCACTACTGACACCACTTGCAGCCTCTCCACCCTCAAGGTCCTTTCCCCACTGCTGTTTGTCAACCTGACCCCCAACTGTAAACCTGTGGCAACTAAAAGCAGGAGATACAGCGCGGGGGACAGGGCCTTCATTCAGTCAGAGGTGCAGTGGCTGCTCAGGGAGGGGATCACTGAGCCAAGCACAAGTCCTTGGAGGGCCCAGGTGGTTGTTGTTCGGACAGGGCAGAAAAATAGGATGGTCATGGACTACAGCCAGACCATCAATAGGTTCACGCAGCTTGACGCATACCCCCTACCCCGCATCGCGGATATGGTCAACCAGACAGCTCAGTACAAGGTGTACTCGACAATAGATCTGAAATCCGCTTATCACCAGCTCCCCATCCGCCCGGAGGACCGACCGTACATCGTCTTTGAGGTGGGCGGCAGGCTCTATCACTTCCTGCGCATCCCATTCGGTGTCACGAATGGTATCTCTGTCTTCCAGAGGGAAATGGACCGGATGGTGGACCAGTGCCAACTGAAGGCCACGTTCCCATATCTGGATAACATCACCATCTGCGGTCACGACTGGCAGGATCACGAAACCAACCTCCAATGATTTATCCAAGTGGCCAAAGCTCTGAACCTTACCTATAACAGGGACAAGTGTGTGTTCGGAACCACCCGACTTGCTATCCTTGGTAGGTCGTGGAGAACAGAGTCATTGGCCCTGACCCCAACTTTATGCGCCCCCTGTTGGAATTCTCTCTTCCCACCACCCTCAGAGCCCTCAAATGGTGCCTGGGCTTCTTTTCCTTTTACGCCCAATGGGTCCCTCACTACGCAGACAAGGTCCACCCCCTGGTCAAGTCCACCACATTTCCCCTCTCAGCCGAGGCCTGTGCAGCCTTCAGCCACATTAAAGGGGACATTGCCAAAGAAACGATGCATGCAGTGAACAAGACCATTCCCTTCCAAGTAGAGAGTTGGCTTTGGCAATGCCTCCGACTTTGCGCTGGCTGCTACCCTCAATCAGGCAGGAAGGCCGGTAGCATTCTTGTCTCGTACCCTTCAAGGCTCTGAAATTCGGCACTCTGCGGTGGAGAAAGAAGCCCAGGCCATAGTGGAAGCTATTAGGCACTGGAGGCACTATCTCACCGGCAAAAGGTTCACCTTGCTGACCGACCAGTGCTCAGTTGTGTTCATGTTTAGCAACCAACAGCGGGGCAAAATCAAAAACGATAAAATTTTGAGGTGGAGAATAGAACTCTCCACCTACAACTATGACATCCTGTACCGGCCTGGAAGGCTCAATGAGCCCTCTGATGCCCTATCCCAGGAAGCATGTGCCAGCACGCAGCTCGACCAGCTATACGCCCTCCATGCAGATCTTTGCCACCCGGGGGTCACCCGACTTTACCATTTCGTGAAAGCCCGGAACCTGCCTTACTCCCTTGAGGAAATCAGGACGATGACCAGGGACTGCCAAGTCTGCGCTGAATGCAAACCGCACTTCTACCGTCCTGAAAAGGCACAACTTATCAAGGCCACCCGCCCCTTTGACGACTGAGTGTCGACTTTAAGGGCCCCCTTCCCTCCACTGACCACAATGTGTACTTTCTTAACATAATTGACGAGTACTCGCGGTTCCCCTTTGCCATCCCCTGCCCCGATACCACTGCCATGTCCGTCATAAAAGCCCTGCGCCAGCTCTTCACTCTGTTCGGATATCCTCTTTTATGAGTGATGAGCTGCGCCAATACCTGCTGGCTAGGGGTATTGCTGCTAGTAGGACCACGAGTTATAATCCCCGGGGGAATGGACAGACGAAGAGGGAGAATGCCACGGTGTGGAAGGCCACACCCTTAGCCCTTAGGTCAAAGGGATTGCCGGTCTCTCGATGGCAGTAGGTCCTCACTGAGGCACTCCCTGTTATGCTCCCTGTCACTCCATCCACTCCCTGTTATGCACGTCCACCAATGCCACCCCTCATGAGCGACTCTTATCTTTTCCTAGGAAGTCTGCCACTAGGACCACCCTACCGGTTTGGCTGACGTCCCCAGGGCCAGTTCTGCTCCGGAAACATGTGAGGAGCAATAAATACTCCCTGCTGTTCCAGAGGGTTTACTTACTTCATGCGAACCCCCAGTATGCCTACATGGTCTTACCTGATGGGCGAGACGACACAGTCTCTGTCCGCGACCTGGCGCCCGCAGGAGAACCAGACCCCTACCCCGAACACTCCATGGTGACTATGAACCCCGTACCCACTGATGTGTATACCCACGAGACACCGCGCAGGCCAAGCCCTACACAGACTCCTTACTGCACTCCCATACCGGGCGCCATGCACTCGCATGAGGGGTTACTGATGCCTAACGGACTGGCGCCTCTAGTCAGGCTGGACCCAGCACAACCACCGTCACCGGTGATACGTAGATCGCAGCGACAGACTCGACTGCCTGATAGACTTAAACTGTAAATATACTTGTAAGAAACTTCGCCCCGTGGGGACTCTCTTTTAAAACAAAGGGGTGGTGAATGTGGTAAACTATGTATACCTGTCTGGGCACGCCCCTCTGCTGACTGCTCCTGTGGCTCCTCCCACAGACCCCTGTATAAAGGTGATTGGGGCACCGCTCCTCCCTCATTTGTGCTCCCTTTTGCTGTTAATAAAAGCCTATCATTCACTTCCAGTCTCCGAGAGTTATTGATGGTGCATCAGGTTTCCTCCCACAGTATCGGCTGGTAGGTTAATTAGTTATTGTAAATTGTCCCATGATCAGGCTAGGATTAATTCAGAGGGTTGATAGGCAGAGGGAGAGATGATTTTGCAGATGACATTGTCCTGCTCTCTTACCAGATTGAGGAAGCACAGCAGCTACTGACAAAAGTGGAAATTGAGTGCAATAAAGTTGGACTTCACCTAAATGCTAAAACGACAGAGTACATGGCGTTCAACTGCGACAAAGGTACTCTCAAGACCATAAAGAACGATACCATTAAGAAAGTCTTAGACTTCAAGTACCTCGGGTCAAGAATGATGAGTTTGAAGAAGGACATAAAGATACAGAAGGCGATGGCGTGGAGGGCTATGAACGACATGAAGGAAACCTGACCAAAGGACTCAAAAAGAGGATCGTCATAGCAGTCATAGAGTCCATGCTCACGTACGGATGTGAGGCGTGGACACTCACCATAACTACGAGAAAGTCACTAGATGGTTGCTATACACAAATGCTCCAGGTGGCTCTTGACGTGAGTTGGCAACAGCACATGACGAACATCGAGCTCTATGAGGACCTACCGATGCTCACTACTGAAATCGAGGTGAGAAGACTGCAACTAGTGGGGCACTGTCTGGCCACTGGCCAGCCTAGTCATCATATGGGAGCCCAAGCATGGGAGGATGAACCCTGGGCACCCTCCCAAGACTATGGTCAACACACTCCTAGAAGATAGCGGCGTGGCTAATGCAGATGAACTGAACACACTGATGAGGGAGGGTCCGTCATTGTGCCCGATGCCGGCCCTCTAGGCCTGAGTCGACGTAGTAGTAGTAGTAGTAGTAGTAGTTGCTAGGCATTGTGGCACAAAGGTCTGGAACTGCCTATTCCACGTTGTATGTCAATAAATAAATTCAGTTTTCTTTCAGTGCAAACTGATGTATGCTCTATGGCACAGCTTTAAAGATCTAGCTTGAAAGATTTAAACAATAGCCACATAATTTAGTGCTGGTTACAAAGTATGCCCTGTGGCTGCCTTTACATGCAGGCACAAGACTAAGAACTTTAAGCATTGTCTGAGAGGTCTGCATGCAGCGCAGTCGAGTTTCATCAGGTTGAAAAGAAATTCTTTGTCATTCCGACCTTGGCCGTATAGCATTGGCGGGCTCTGCCACACAGCCTTTCCTTGGCAGGCTTTCAGCTGTCTTCGTTTGCAGGTGTCGGAAATAGCATGGACTCCCTCATGCACCTTTCCCTCCCCCTGGAAAGGCCCCTGCCTTTACCAACCTGTACTACATGAAAAAAGAAATCAGTAGATTAGCAGTTAGTTAGCATAACAATTTACAGCTCCAGCAGCCGAGTTCAGTTCTCTTCACCATCTGTAAGGAGTTTGTACATTCTCCTCATCACTGTGTGGGTTTCCTCCAGGTGCTCCAGCTTCCTCTTGCATTCCAAAGGTTAGCGTTAGTAAGTTGTGGGCTTGCAATGTTGGTGCTGGAAGCATGGTGACATTTTAGGGTGCCACAGTAGAATGGAGGTTAGTGTGACATTATTACAGCTTGGGGCTCTGCTGTCCTCTGTAAGCAAAGTTATGCATTCCTTCCTGTGGGTGCTTCAGTTTCCTCCCACAGTCCAAAGACATACAGGCTAGAAGGTGAATTGGTTATTGTAAATTGTCCTGTGATTATGATAGGGTTAAATTGGTGGGTTGCTGGGCAGCGCAGATGGAAATGATGGTGATGAGTAGAGAAGAAGTGAAGCAGCTGGTGGACTGGTATGAGAAGTACAACCTAAGTCTGAACGTGCAGAAGACCAAGCATATGATTTTGGGTTTTAGGAAGGTGCAGATAAATTCTACTAATACAGACAGAGTGAAGTGCACCAAGTTCCTGGGATTTCACGTCACCGAAGACCTCACCTGGTCCCTTAATATCACCTCCAAGAACACACAGCAGCACCTCCACTTCCTAAAGAGATTGAGGCAAACGAGGGTCCCACACCCCAAATTAACAGAATTTTACAGGGGCACCATTGAGAGCGTCCTGACAAGTTGCACCTCCATCTGGCACGGGAGTAGTCGAGCATTGAACCAGAAGTCCCTGTAAAGGACTGTGACAACAGCTGACAGGATCGTAGGGGTCTCCCTACCATCCATCGGGGATATTTATCAGGAACACTGCAAACGTAGGGCCCTTAATATTACTAAAGCTCCCACCCATCCATCCAGCATGCTCTTTGACTTCCTACTACTTGGCAGGAGACCACAATGCATAAAAACAAAAATGGTCAGGATGGGAAACAGGCCATTCAGCTTCTGAACTCCCTGTCACACTGCGTTCGAAGTATCATTGGTGAATCTGTTCTGTATCTGACAGTAGTTAATTTATGCACTTGACTTTGTTTATTTGTGTGCAGTTCAACTATAGATTTTATGCTAAATTATCGTGTGTTATGTGAGTGTTTTGTGGTTCACCATGGCTCAGAGAATGGCTCATTTGACAGTATACATGTATGTAGTTAAATGACAATAAACTTGACTTGATTTGAAGGGCCAAAAGGCCTGGTTCTGTGCTGCATCCCAAAAAATAAACAAATAAATGCCAGGCACTGAAAGACAAAACTCTCTGACCTGAAGCATTAACTCTGTTTCTCACACTATAGATGCTACCTGACTCTCTGAGTCTTTCTAGCATTTTCTACTTTCATTTTAAATACCACAGGCAATTTAAGGCCAACGTAAATCAGAAGCAGAGGGAGACAGACAGACAGACAGACAGACAGACATATGTCAAGTCAATGACTGGACATTAAACCTAATGGACAAACTCAGCTCTTTGAATTGTAATTGGCAGCTCTTTGATGTTGGTGGATGCATGGTATCACATCTTAACTGAATCTGAATTGTCAAGTGAGTCTGAAAAGGAAACTCACTAGTTACAGACAAGTATTCTTTCAGAGGTTCCATAAATAACACGTACACAGTGAATCAATCCCATCGCTTGTGTGTGAAGGCATTGGGACAATGCCATTCATTATGTGATGCCAGTAATGGAGCAAAACCATTCAAAAGAAATTGATGCCACCAAGCAAATGTGACATGAAGCCTTATAGAGTGAGATTAATACTTCTGATCAAATAATTTGATTTCAGGAGCATATTTAAGGGTTCAAGAGCAACAAAGTGGAGAGGTTGACAGGTTTTAGGAAGAAATTCCAGATTTCTTTGATGACAGAAGGTAGGCTGCAAAAGGTGGACTAGATACATTTGGAAATGAATTTGAAGAGAGTTGATATGTTTATCAAGTGCAGACTTTGGGCAATAATCAAATTAATCCAATGAAAGTTCATTGACCTGAAAACTAAGCTTTGATTCTCTCTGCACAGATGCTGGCTAATAAGACCATAAGATATAAGAGCAGAATCAGGCCATTCAGCCCATCAAGTCTGCTCCACCAATCAGTTGTGGCTGCTTTTCAACCCTATTGTACTGCCTTCTCCCTGTAACCCTTAGCCCTCTTACCAAAAAAGAGCATATTTATCTCTGCCTTAAACACACCCAATGTCACACCCTCCACAAACCTCTGTGGTAACAAATTCCACAATTCACTGCCATCTAGCTGAAGAAATCTACTTCAGTCTACTGAGTATCCCTGGCAACGCCTGTGTTTACATGAAACTGTGCCTCAAGAGTGGGGCTAGAGCATTAATAACCACAACCAAATAGGTTTAGTGCTGGTGTCTGCATGAACACACTCCCAACTGTACTTCAGCACTGAAAGAAACCTGGGTCATGATCATGTCATGCCTGCTTTGAAAATCAGCCACAAACTCTGACTTTCTGAAGAATTTGGGGCTGAGGGTCTGAAAGGTTAGGAACAAACCTGAAAGGGATGGTTCAGAATTGTAGACGGTTCCGGAAGAGTATGAATGACAAAATTGATCACAGCAGCAGCTTTCACACACATGATCTCCACTAGCAGACAATCAGAAGGCTTCAACTGCAGCATTGAGAGGGGAAATGGATCAGCATTTGAGGTGGAAATTGGAAAATTGAATAGATGTGAGGAAGGAGCAAGAGAATGAGCAACCGAAAGCAAGGACAGACGCCATGGTCTGAATGGCCTTGCACACTGGAGTAGTTAGTGACTGATGGCCACTGGCTTGCAGTGCACTGACAGAGTGAAAGGCCTTTCTTGTTCCACAAGTCATTGCATTATGCCTGTGGAGCCAAAATGGTCCTGGTGTCAAGTGGTAATTATTTTATTATTGTCACATGTACCGAGACACAGTGAAAAGTGTTGCCTTTCATGCTAGCCATACAGAGCATTCCATTTCGACAATGCATTAATGTAGTACAAAGGGAAAAGCAATAGCAGAGTGTAATTACATTTACAGAGAAAATGCGATGCAGCCCATGACGAGTTAGATTGTGAGGTTAAGACTATACTGTACTGTATCCCAAAGGCACCAGCCCATGTAGATGGAATCAATGGAGGGGAGGCTGAGTTGTTTTGCGGTGGACTGAGTTAAATAGAAAATTCTGCGTACAGCAAACTTGAACATCAATGGTAACTTGGTTTATTATTGTCACATGTACTGTGGCAAAGTGAAAATATTTGTTTTGCATGCCATCTACCCAGGTTGTTTCAAGATATCTGTTCACTGAGATAGTACAAGGGAACAAATAACAGAACACAGATTAAAGTGTTATAATTCAAGTGGAAACACAGCACAGACAGATAACAAGGTGTATGAGAGAGATTGATAAGTTCGTGGCCTAGGGTAGAAGGAGTCAATTTTAGGAAACCTAGCACATTTATTTTTCAACATAGTCCCCTCCTACATTTACACACTTAGTCCAGCAGTTGTGGAGCATATGGATCTTGGATCTCCAGAAAGTGTCCACCGATGGGTGATTGATAAGTTTGTGGCCTAAGGTAGAAGGAGATGAGTTATACAGCTCTCGTTATGTGGACCTGCAGTTCAACTCTTTGAGTGATGATGCAGAAAGTTTGAAGTTAATAACTCATCTCCTTCTACCTTAGGCCACAAACTTATTAATCACCCCGATGAGTTATTAACTGATGATTTTCTGGAGGTCCAAGATCCATATGCTCCATGACCGCCGGACTCAAGCGTGTAAATGTAGGAGGGGACTACGTTGAAAAATAAATGTGCTGGGTTTTCTAAAATTGACTCCTTCTACCTTAGGCCATGAACTTATCAATCCCCCCCTTGTAAATTCATGATGAGGTAGACTTTGAGATTAAGAATTCATTTTATCTTACTAGATGACCATTCCATAGTCTTATAACAGAGGGACAGAAGCTGTTTTTAAGCCTGGGGGCATGTGCTTTCAGGCTTTTTAAAAAATCTTCTGCTCAAAGGGGGGGGGGATTGAGAATATTGAGAGTGGGTGAGGTCTTCGATTGTGTTGGCCACTTTACTAAAGCAGCAGGAAGTGGAGATGCTGTCGGTGGAGGGGAGTCTGACTTCCATTATGTGCTGAGCTGTGTCCGTAAGTTCTTGCAGTCACAGGCAGAGCAGCTGTCATACAAAGAATAAAACTTTATTGCCATTGCTCAAAACAATGAGATTACAGTACTGCTCTTGTCCATGCAAAATAGGTACTTACAATGCATGCAGTATGGCTTAGAAATTCCCATCTTTACTTGCAACAAGTAACTGATAGTTCGTAGCACAGAAAGGACATTGGCAAGCCAGTGTGTAGCATTACTTAGCTGTCCAACAGCCCTAGGGAAGAAGCTGCTGTTCAGTCTCACTGTCTTGTCTAAGTTGTTTCTGTATCTCCTACCAGATGGCAGAAGATTGAACAGACAGTGTCTGGGAGGGGATGGGTCTTTAATGATGTTACAAGCATCGAAAGTGGTAGATTGTCTCCAGGTTTGGTAGTTGAATTCTGTACCTTATTGATCATCGATAAAACTTGGTGAGGGTCAGAGAGGACATGCTAAACATCTTTAGCCTTCTAAGGAAGTAGAGGTGCTTGTGAGCTTTCTTAGCTGTGACATCTACCTGGATGGACCAGGACTATTGGTGATGTTCACTCCTAGGAATCTGAATCTCTCAACCATCTCAACCTTAGTATTATTGAAGTAAACAGGAACCTGTGTACTGCTCCCCCCCACCCCCCGACTTCCTGAATCAATGGCCACCTCTTTAGATTTGCTTACATTGGGGGGGAGGTGTTTGTAATCATGACACCATGTCACAGCTCTCCATCTCCTTCTTGTACTCCAATTCATCATTATCTGAGATTCAACTCACTACAGAGGTGTCATCTGCAAATTTCTGGATGGAATTCAAAGAGAATTGGCCATGCAGTCATGAATATTTAGAGAGTAGAGGACAGCGTTGAAGGTGCAGCTTTATGGGGAGCCTGCGTTGAGGAAATCATGCTGGATGAGATGCTCTCTATCCTTACTGATTATGGGCAGTTGGTCAGGAAGCTAATGAGCCAGTTGCAAAGGCAAGTGCAGATTCCCCGTGTAGGAGTTTGGAGAACAGTTTGCATGGAATTATAGTATTGAAGGCAGAGCCATAATTTATAAACGGTGGTCTCATGTAGGCGACTTTACTGCGCAGATACTCCAGCAATGAGTGTAGGGCCAGGGAGATGGCCCCTACCATGGACCTTTATCAGCAGAAGGTAAATTACAGTGGGTCAACGCTGTCTGGAGCCTTGGAGCTGATGTGTGCCATGAACAGCCTCTCGAATTCTGTTGATAAACTGTGGGGAAGGAAGCTGATGGAATCAGCAAGCATGTAAATTGATCAAGGGTAGCAAAATGACTGAAACAGAGGCATCAAAGTCAAGAGAGGTTAGAGGAGAGGAACTAGCATTTATATTCGCAACTTCTACATAAATACATTTTGGTGCAGTCTTTGTTTAAATGCAGAATTTTATCATCTCCTTTGCTGCAGGGTGGCACCAAACCCTGAAGCTTGACTGGTCCCGGCTAAATTAGAGAGAGTGTGGGCTTCTTGCTGATTGCCATGCAGCTGCAGATATCTTTAATACATGACGCTGCGATCCATCAACTCCGATGTCACCGAAGATCAAAGACATCCCTTGTTCTTCTCTTTCTGCACAAAATCCTTTGACAGACGGTCTTCACAGCTTGCCAGAAACAAATAATCGGTGCATCTTAAAGTTCTGTTGAAACATGATTTCAAAATGTGGATGATATTGGCAGAGCTGTTTTTAAACCCTCAAGGGCACGTCCGTCTGCACCATCAGTAGTATCTGCATGAGGCACTGCCTTAAGCGGGCAGTGTCATCAAAGAGCCCCAATTTCCACGCCATATCATCTTCTTGCAGCGAGCATTGGCCAAGATGTAGAGAAACCTGAAGTCCCACACAACCAGGTTCAAGAACAGCTACTTTCCTTCAACCATTCGGTTCTTGAACCAACCTACACTAGCAGTGTAGCAACACTGTGATACCTTTCAGCACTTTGCACTACAACGGATTTTTGTTCATATTGCATTCTTTTGTGTATGTTTTTTTTGTAATTTGTGCTTAAGTTTCATTTTTCCTGGAGCAGAGTCGTTAAGTGGGGACATGGCTGAGGTATATACTGTATAATTATAAGCAATATAGACAGCAACCATTATCAGAGGTGAATAAAACTAGATGTAGGGTAAAGGGTAAGACTTTCAGAGCCAATCTGAGGGGGCCTTTTTACCCAAAGAGTGGTGAGTACCTGGAATGCAGCGTCAGAGGAAGCCAATCCATTGACAGAAGTGTCTAGACAAGCACTTAAATTGCTTCAACATTAAAGGCTAAGGATCAAGTGTTGAAAGATGGGATGAATGTGGATGAATGCTGACTGGTTGGTGTCGGTACGTGGGTTCGATGGCTGGTTTCCATGCAGTTTGGCTCTAGGACACAATGGCAAGAAAATGGGGATGTTCGAAGAACCTGTTCTGTATTGATTTGCATACAATTAGCCTTGCTAATGAACCCTTATCACATTTTGTGTACTAGTTACAATCAAAATTTGGATTTTCTTGTACTTCTTGATGTCAGTTGTGGGACTGTGAGTAACAATTTTATCTTTGAGTTGGAAGTTGATCATTCACACTTCACTTGCGAGACTGCAGCAGTTCTCAGTGCTGGCTGCTCTGTTAGATAGGCCTTATTTTGAGTGAGATCTCAATGCCCCTTCCTGTCCACCGACCATCCAAAATGCATGATCTAAGGAAGAGTGAAGGACTTGATCCAATGAATTGTCATTCTTTCAGTGACTTACTTATAGAGATTACCTGATCATTGCTGTTTGTAGGTCTGTCTAAATGAATAGTCATTCTTTCAGTGACTTACTTATAGAGATTACCTGATCATTGCTGTTTGTAGGTCTGTCTAAATGAAGAGCTGAACCAGGTGTTGCCTGACCCACTGAGCTTAGGAGGATGATGATGCTTAATGGCAACCCCTTGCATTTTGGAAACAGCTCTATTTCTATCTTTAATATCTCTAATTTTCCCTTTCAGTGTCTTTTGATGGCCCTGACTTCGGTTCTTTGCGGAAATGGGACCCGCTCTCGGGTCTCATGACTGACTGCTTTTCGATATGTCAAGGATGTGGCCTGGAAGACTAGTGTGCCTTCAGGGTGCCGGATTTTCACGGCTCTGGAGCCGGGTGGAATCGAGGTCAATGCTGCCGCAGAAAACTAATGTGTCGTGGGAGACGGAAGATTGAAAGCAGCAAGCTGGCTGCTGGTTCTGTGTCCAGAGACCTGAGTTCTTTGGAACAGAGCTTGGAAGAAGTGATGCAACAGACTTTTAACATTGTAAATCAGCGAGTTGTTTTGTTGTCTCTGCTCTCACTGTGAAACGGACATGCTTCTTTTTCCCTTTTAGGGAGAGAGAGAGAAAGCCTGTGGTATGTCGAATTACTTTGTGAATGAGTAGTCTTTGGGGTACTGCAAGTCTGTGTCTTTATTGATCCTTTGCTGCACCCTTGAGTGTTCGGGGGGGGACGCCGATGCTTTTCTGCCGGTGGGGGAGGGGGTGTGGTGAACTACATATACCTGTCTGGACACGCCCCCCTGCTGACTGCTCCTTGGCTCCTCCCACTGACCGTGGCTCCTCCCACAGAGCCCAGTATAAAGGCGATTGAGGTCTGAGCCCTGCCTCTCAATCTCCAGGATGTGGCATGGTGGTCAATTGCTGCTAGTTCTTTCTTCCAGTCAATAAAAGCCAATGTCTCACCTCACGTCCCAGAGAGTTATTGATGGTGCATCAGGGGGGTCGTCACTTGTGTGACTGTTGCTGCTGCTTGTGTGTGGGTGGGGGGAGGGATTGGGGTTCTAACATTTAACTGTCATTCATTGTTTGGGGCACTCCTCTGTTTTCATGGATGTTTGTGAAGAAAAAGAATTTCAGCATGTACATTGCATAAATTTCTCTGAGATTAAGTGTGTCTATTGAATCCTATTGAGTTCCTCCAGCACTTTCTGCATTTGTGGATCTTTGTTTTAATAGCTGAAATATTGCTCTAAGTAAGAATGACTGCACTTGGAAAATATTTGCATGGCAACGATGCACTGTGGGAACTTTAAGGACATGAAAACTGCAGTATAACTACAACATTTTACCCCATTCTGTGGCTTACAATTCCTAAATTACATTGCAGCACTAGAACTAAGTGGATCATTTAACCAACTACTGGGAGTTCTGCCTTTAGAACCATTATGGGCTGATATGACTACACGCCTCCTCCACAAGCTCTAAATCATTGTCAGAACTTAGGGTTAATATTAACTTGGTGGGTAATGGATAAATAATTTGAAAGAGCCAGAAATAAAATGAAGAAAAAAAACTAGGACAAAAGAATAGAGAAAGAGTTATAAATGAAGACATTTCTATCTGAACTGAAACATGTAAAAACTTAAAATGTCCCAAATTCCCGTACAATTTGGAGAATTAATTACAGGAGGAATGTACAAAGCATAGTCACTCATTTTAACCAAATGAAGTCCCACAAATAAGACAGTGATAATGACCAGATAATCTGTGATTAGTGACTTTGGTTAAGAAATTGTGTGTATATAAAGGAATTTCCAAGACCAATCACTGTGTGCCTTTATCTAAGAGTTAACATGAGTGACTCATAGGCCTTAGGGGTCCCAAGACACATATCAAGCTTTGATACACAGATAAATATGCCAAACCCTCTATTATTGAACTTGGAGATTTCTTAACTCATTGCATTATGAATTGCAACTTGTTTAAAAGCTTTTGAATTATAAAGGTGTTCGGATGACACATCTGTCGGCTATAGATTGTGCAACACACCCAAGTCAATCTGCCCTTTTAGCACCCTCTGTAGTTAAATATTAAGTACCACCTGAGCTATACATCAATTATGCTGACCTATGCCTCACTACACTATTGACATGAACAATCTGCGGGAGGAGATTAATGTGTCAAGCAACATCTATGGCAGGACAGGGGGAATGTGAATTCTCGTAATTCTGAGCCAAGACCTTGTAACAAGACTGAAGTTCCAGTGCGGATGTAGCCAGCGTAGCGATGAGAGAGGGAATGGTAGACTGATTGATGGATTGAGGACATGTAAAAGATGATGGGCGGGTCAAGCCAGGTGGGGCAGAGGGAGGGCAGAATTGGGAGATGATAGATAGATACACAGATAGATACCTTATTGATCCCAAAGGAAATTACAGCATCACTGTAGCATTACAAGTGCACAGATATACAAATATTAGAAGAGGAGTAAGAAAGAATGAAAAATAAGTTAGCTAAAACTGTCTAACAGGAGGGATCATCACTTCCCCGGCTATAGGTTGACTCATTATACAGCCTAATGGCTGAGGATAAGAATGACCTCATACAACACTCTTTGGAACAGCGCAGTTGTCTTAGTCTATTGTCAAAATCAATTAGTCTTAGTGTATGGGAACTGTACTTCCCTCAATCGCAGGACTCTGCAGAGTGGCGCGGACAGCCCAGTGCATCTGTAGATGTGAACTTCCCACTATTCAGGACATTTACAGAGACAGGTGCATAAAAAGGGCCTGAAAGATCATTGGAGTCCCGAGTCATCCCAACCACAAACTGTTCTGGCTGCTACCATCCGGGAAACGGTACCGCAGCACAAAAGCCAGGACCAACAGGCTCCAGCACGGCGTCTTCCACCAGGCCAACAGACTGATTAATTCACGCTGATGCAATTGTATTTCTATGTTATATTGACTGTTCTGTTGTACATTCTATTTGTTACAAATTACTATAAATTGCACATTACACATTTAGATGGAGACGTAATGTAAGGATTTCTACTCATGTATGTGAAGGATGTAAGAAATAAAGTCAATTCAAAAGTGATCCTCTGTTCAGCCAAAGTGGCAAGCAGAAGGTCAGAAGTGTTGCCCATAACTGCCGGGATTTTCCATAGGGTCCTTTGTTTCACCACAGCCTCCAGTATGTCCAGTTTGACTCCCATAACAGAGCCAGCCTTTCTAATTGGTTTATTGGGCCTGTTGGCATCACCCGTGTTGATGCCATTGCCCCAGCACACCACCGCATAGAAGATTGTACTGGCGACAACAGACTGGTAGAACATGTGAGGAGAGGCCTGCATAGTCCAAAGGACCTCAGGAAATAGAGGCCACTCTGGCCCTCCTTGTACTCAGCCTCCCCCTGACAAACAAAAGAGAAGCAGATGGAGCAGGGTTGGAGGAGGGTTCACTGAAGGTGGAGGCAACTGGGAGGGTGAAAATCAGGAACGTAAAGGCTGCCATTGCTGGAATAACTAAGGAAGGTGATAATGGGAACCATTAGGGGAGAGCTGCAGAACAGATAGACCCAGAACTAGTTGTGGGAGGGGACAGACAGATGGTGGGTGAAATGTGAAGATTGGAGGTGGAAGGAACCAGGAGGGAGAGATGGATGAAAATGAGTGATGAGGAGGGAAAAGGATAGGGTCTCCATAATATTAGGAGAAATAGCTCTAGATTTTCACAGCCCTTTCATGTAAAGTTCTATTACTGCATTTTCCCAGATGAGATAATTTCTTTCTATGTTATTATGAAATGTCATATTGATCACCATAGTCCAATATGCTTCTAACCAGCCAGACTCAAAAGATATGCAAGCCTGGTTTATACAATAGGTCACCCTGATTTAACTCTTTTATCCCTAGGTGTCTATACTGTATGCTGTACTTGGATAATAGAGCATTACCTATGTCCTGAGATTCAGGGCCCAGAAATGATTGCCCTTTTTCAGTTAAGCCCTCACTAAGTCTTATGAATGAGAAATTCATTATCAGACACTTGTGCTAAATGACCCATGTAGTAATGATAATAACATTCATTCCACAATTTCATGCCAAAGAAATAAAATGAATTGAATTTTAGGATACGCAATGCATTTGAGGGTATGGACCTAAACCAGATAAATGGCATCAGTGTAGATAGGCAAAGAAATCAGCATGGGCTTTGTGGGCTGAAGGGCCACAATTGTGTTGTGTGACTCTATGACTTTGAGTACCAGAAGCCTCTGGTCCTCTAGTTTCAGCCTCTTGTGCATCCCCTCACTGCACCTATACCCTTCCAATCCTCTTCGCCACCTTAGCTCCAATATAGGGATTGGTGAATCTTTTAGGGTTGCAGAAGCACAGCACAACACTTTTTCAACACCTTTCACAACTGAACTCATGCCATCATTTCCTTCCACACTATACTTCTAGGAAGCATCTCCTCCCTTAACTTTTATTCTCTGAATATGCTTCCAATAAATGAAAGCGAGTTATTCCCCATTTTATACAGGATCTGTAATCCTGTATAACTGCAATTCGTCATTGCAATCAAAGGCATACTCCATCGTCGCAGCAATGACATTAATGTTTAAAATAAAGGTAAGGTTATCCCATCAAATCATAAAACAAGTTAATAATCTGGCATTGCATAGATTATAGAGTAGTACAACACAGGAACATGCCCTTTGGCTCATGATCTTATACTGAAGACGATGCAGAATTAAACGCATTCTCTTTCGTTTGCCCATAGTCCATATCCCTCCATTCCCTGCATGTTCGTGTGTCTGTCTAAGTCACCTAAGTGACACTATCAATCTGTTTCCACTCCAGAAACCTGTTCCAGGCATCCACCACTTTCTCTGCAAAAGAATTGCCTCACACATCTCTTTTAAACAATGCCCCTCTCACCTTAAGTCCTCTAGTACTTGTTGCTTCTACCCTGGGTAAAAGATTATGATTATTTATTTTATCTATGCCTCTCCAAATATTTTTTTATTGAGACACAGAGCGGAACAGGCCCTTCCAGCCCTTCAAGCCTCACCGCCCTGCGATTCCTCAATTCAATCCTAGCCTAATCATGGGACTACAAAGTTTAGAGCACTCATTGGGGCTCCCTACTGGGCAAATGATGAAGTTAATCTTTCACTTTGAAGTCTTTCATCTTTTTTTTTAAACCACAGGCTATTTTTAATGCTCATTCTTGGAATGTGAGACCCAACTGTGGGCCAGGGAACTTTTCCACACCAGACCCAGAAATTCTTCGGCCACATCATGTAACTTTTGCAAATTTTAGCTTTACCTTGCTTCTCAGATTATTCCAATATCATCTCCCAAACCCACATCCTCTACCACCAAGGGCAAGGGCAGCAGATGCAGATTCCACAGACGCTAGAAACCTTAAGCAAAACTCACAAATGCTGGAGAAACTCAGCAAGTCAAGCAGCATCTAGAGAGGGGAATAAACAGTTGATGTTTTTGGCTGGAGTCTTTCATCAGGACCAGTCTGAAGAAGGGTCTAAGGCCAACACACTGACTGCTTGATCTGCTGAGTTCCACCATGGGAACACCATCACCTGAAGCTTTTCTTCCTAGCTATGCACCATCCTGAGCTGGAAACATATCAATGGCCCTTCATTGTCAGTGGGGAAAAATCCTGGAAGTTTTGCCTGCGGACACTGTGGAAGTACCTTCAGCGGAAGTATTACAAGAATCCAACGATGTGGCTCACACCCACCTTCTCAAGGTGAATGAGGGATGGGCAATGAATACTGGCCTTGCCAGAGACAGCCAAATACCAAAAATGCAAGTAAGAAACTGCTGGGTATTATAAATTGAGTTTGTTTTTATAACTATCCAGATTATATAAGACCATAGTCATGCCTTACTCAGTATACTGTGTTGAGTTTCAATCTTTCCTTTAAGTAGCATAACCAGAACTTATGAAAGCTTTTGAGAAAGACCAGTAAGTGAAAACTTGGTTTCAGGGATTTTTATGATGATGTTTGGCTAAAAGAGCCAGAATTTTCCACAACTACTGAATCTTCTACTTAAATCAGGTAGTTGGTAGGGTTGGTTCAGGTTGAGACTTATTTATCACATGTACATTGAAATGCTTGGTTTGCGTTAACATCCAAGGATGTGCTGGGGGCAACGCGCAAGTGACACCACGCATTCCTGGGCCAACAGAGCATGCCCACCATGTTCAGCAGAATAACACAGAACACAACAAAACAATTTGTTCTGTTGGTGTGGGGGCTGTGAATTAGGAGAGGGGATAGACTTCGGTTCACAAGCATTACTACAAGGCTGGGATCAGTTAAATATGCTAAGCTGTGGAATGGGCATGCAATGTTGGCACCGGGAGTGTTTGCTGCCTGGCCTGCTAAGTCCCTCCAGTATTTTGTGTGTGTTGCTCACTTTACCTGGAATGTACATTTCAATGTGCATGTGATAAATTAATTTGTATGTGATATAGTAGTTGCTTTTGCTGATAGAAACTGGATGTCCAGTGAGTGCTGGGCACAAGTACACTGAATTTCCAAGAACTAGGCCAACTTTTGCTCAGAGCAGGTCCACAATGAAAATTTGTGGGTGTAGTTCAGCACTATCAGGGTGAAACTGAGGTACTTTCAATCACCTCAGTGGGCTGGGGGTAGGGGAAAATATCCCAGGTTTTCTTTTCTTCATTGAGTTAGGATTTCCTTCTCTGCTTTTATTGGGTTTTCCTATGGGATTACATACTTTGAGCTAAGTGGGAAGTATATGGATATTGTAATTGGAGAAGCAGGGAGGGCAAAAGGGTATTTTCCTGTCTTCCGTAGTTGTAGGGAAGATATTAGTCTTATTATTAGTCCAAAGAAATCCTCTTGTTACATCCAAGGTCCCGCCTCAGACAAGAAATTATGTTGGACTACTCAAATAGTCTAAAGTTCACCTGACCTGTACTTGAGTGAATTCTAACTGGAGTACGAAGCACCACATTACATGGTCAATGTGTGATCATTGTCCTTAGGGGAACATAGACACAACACACAGTGCACTTAAAATTGGAAACAATGTACGATTTGTTTGGAAAAACGTAGCTTTTTTATCTGATTTCCTCATTGTGAAAATAAACTGGGTCTACAAAAGAGAACAAAGAGGACTGAGAGCTAAGGTAACTTTGAAATGAGCTGCAACTAAACAGAGTTAAAGGGGCTTGTTTACGTGCAGAAAATCTGGTGGTCGTCATGCTACATTAACACTCTGGGATGTGTCAGCTAAACCACTGACAATTAATTCTTGCTTTATTGGGTCTGCCATATTGTCCCTTTATAGATGCTGTATAGATGCTGTAGAGTTGCTCAAATGTGTCACTGATGTGGTCCTCCAACTGTATGTGCTGACTGTGGCCGCCAGTCTTTAGCTCACAGTGCAATTCCTCCATAATGTATAATGGAAAAGTAATAAAATCTAACTATTAAATGTAATCTTACAGACATATGTGAAAGTGATACTAAAAAGCAGGAATGAATTAGGTTCATTAGAGAAAATGCTGTGGCAATATTTTTCCATTCTTTATGTGCATTCCATCTGTAATTAATTAAAGGTTTTAGCATAAATGTATTTATCCTTCCTACTTGTGATAGTCTGTGTTGTAACCCAATAGAACAGTTACCAAAGCAGCATGCGTTAAAATAGTCAGAAGGATGAGCTCAATTTTCTTTTTATGTGGGAGCTTTAACATTTGAGATTTAAACTATTTTAAGCTGTGAGTAAATCAAATATGTGTGTCTTGTCAGTGCCGAATGAATGCACTCATGAGAAGAAAGTCGTCCTGCATTGATATGGTGGTTACAATGACTTCAAGCCAATATAAAGTATTTCATGGCCAGCAAAAGACATTTTTTAGTGTGGTCACTTTACATTCCACTAAACCATACAGAAAGCAAAATTGAGTAGAAATTGATGTAGGAACATTCACACTTCACAAACCTCGCGAGCAGTTGATAACCCTATCAGACAAGGACAATGGGATAAATAGCCAACTAACAAAGCTTTTATATTTATTTGTTTAACCGGTTCCTTTTTGTTGCTGCAGGTACTTGGTCCATGATTCAGGAATTGACCCCTCTATTTGTCAAATTTCCACAAATATTCCCAGATGACCTTTGCACAGTCGTGAATCAAGAAATGAAGTTCACAAAACAATGTTGTACTGTCTAATCTGTGGGATGCAAACACTGGAAAGCATAACATTAGATCTGAAGATTTCAGTGTCCAATTTGTAACAGCATAGGCAATGATTTTCATATAAAACTTTGAAGATGTTTTGAGCCCAACTTGTGGAACCATTTAAACATCACACTCAATTTTGTTTTCTGTATATTTTAGTGGAATGTAAAGTCAAATGAGAAATACCCAATCTAAGCTCATTAGCTTCTCCTCGAACAAAATTATCCTGAAAATGCTGAACGCTGTAAAGATCTCTGTTGGATCATAGGCAAAATGCAGTCAATCAAATCTTTTGCACCAACCAATAGCCAATTTAAAATAGGATCCTGCAATAATGCAGCACCTTGCCATGTTTTCAGAACATCTCAAAGTGTTTCACAGCCAGTGGATTATTTTTAGTGTAGGCACTGTTTTCTGGAACTAATCTGCACACAACAAGGCCTCATAAATAACAAGTAACCTAATCTGTTCTTACTGATGTCTATCAAAGTATGTCAGCGCAGTGAGGGATGAGTGGGGATCTTAATACACAAATCTATGGAATACTGAAAGACCTGGACGCAATGGAAGAGGATATTTCCATTAGTAGGAGAGTCTAGGATACAAGGGCACAGCCTCAGATTAAAGGGACATCCCTTTAAAACTGGTGTGGCTCTATGAAATTCTTTGCCATAGAGGGTATGGCCAAGTCGGCGGGTGTATTTAAAGTAAAGATTGATAGGTACTTAATTGGTAAGGAGGTAGAAGATGAGAGAATGGAGATAAAGATAAAATGTCCATGATTAAATGTCAGAAGAGACTAGATGGGCTGAATGACTTGATTATACTCCTATATCATATTGTCTTTTGGTTAATGAATGGACGGAGCTTCATATTCCACAATTCACTAGAGCTGAAGGATAAGCTGACTAAAAGCAAAAGAGCATCAGCAGCAATGTGGCCCACCCTCAGGCCCTTGTCAGCATGTCCGTTTAGGCTCTGGGTCCTTTGATAATGAAGATTAAGCCCACAAAACTTTCAATAAAAGGTAAGAGCAATGTGAGATCAGGCTGATGCTATGTGATACTTAATTTAATATATGAAGGACGGAGCCTGGGATATACTAACTTCAATTTCAATGTCAGTCTGATACAAGCTAACACAATTCTGTAATACAGATGCAGATGTGTGTATGTGCTCTGGTCACCTTAAAAATGGTATCTTCTCACCTTAAAGCCAGACAGCAGATCGTAGACACATCATTTTGCTTACCTCTGAAACAGGAGCCCACTGAGAAGCAACAGGCCCTGTCTCTGACTAGAAGCTTTCAGCACATTGGCCTTCATAGATCAAAGTTCTGAGTACAGGAGATCAGATGTTAGGTTGAAGTTGTATAAGACATTGGTGAGGCCTAATTTCAAAGTTCAAAAGTTCAAAGTAACATTATCATGGAAGTGCATATATGTCACCATATAAAACCTTGAGATGTGTTGTCTTGCTGGTATACCCAGTAAATCCAAGAAACGTAATAGAATCAATGAATGATCACAGCCAACAGATGGAAAAACAACCGATGTGCAAAAAGATAATAAACTTTGTAAGTACAAAAGAAAACATAATAATCAATAATAAGCAACAAATATTGATAGCATAAGACACTGGAGTAGAATTAAGCTATTCTGCCCATTAAGTCTGCCCTGCCATTCCATCATGGCTGATCCTGGATCCCACTCAACCCTGCCTTCTCACCCTATCCTTTGATGTCCTGACCAGTCAGGAAACCAAAATCTGCAGCAGAGCATTCCACTGATTCACTACTCTCTGGCTAAAAAAAAAATTCCTCCTTACCTCTGTTCTAAAAGGTCGCCCTTTAATTTTGAGGCTGTGCCCTCTAGTTCTGGATACCCCCACAATAGGAAACACTCTCTCCACATCCACCTTATCTAGTCCTTTCAACATTTAGTAGGTTTCAATGAGATCCCCCTGCATTCTTCTGAATTCCAGTGAGTACAGGTCCAAAGCTGCCAAATGCTCCTCATGTGTTAACCCTTCATTGCCGGAATTATCCTCATGAACCTCCTCTGGACTCTCTCCAATGACAAAACGTCCTTTCTGAGATAAGGAGCCCAAAACTGTTGACAACACTCCAAGTGTGGACTGACTAGTGTCTTATAAAGCCTCAACATTATCTCCTTGTTTTTATATTCTATTCCTCTTGGGGCAGAGAGCTTTACTCATAATAAACTGGACTATATCCAGTAATTTTTGTAGGATTTTCCATTCAAGGGTATTAGCATTTCCAAAAGAGGCCATGATGGAACTAATCAATATACTCTCCACCACACATCTGTAGAAGTCTGTCAAAGTTTTAGATGTCATGCCGAATATTTGCAGACTTCTGAAGAAGTAGAGGCGCTGCTATGCCCTCTTTTTAATAGCAGTTACATGCTGGACTAAGGAGAGATCCTCTGAAATGATAATGCTAAGGAATTTAAAATTGCTGACAGTCTCCAACACTGATCCTGCCTTATGGACCTCCAGTTTCCCCCTCCTGAAGTCAATAATCAGCTCTTTGGTCTTGCTGACACTGAGTGAGAAGTTGCTGTTGAGGTACCACTCAGCCAGATTTTCAATCTCCCTCCTATATGCTGATTTGTCACCATCTTTGATTTAGAGTATTGTATGCAGTTCTGGTCACCCACCTACAGGAAAGACATCAATATGATTAAAAGAGCTCAGAGAAACTTTACAAGGATGTTGCCAGGACATGAGGACCTGAGTTATAGGGAAAAGTTCAAAAGGCCAGGACTATTTTCCAAGGAGCAACAGAGAATGAAGGAATATTTGATAGACATATACAAAATTGAGGGGGATAAAGTGCAAGTAGGCTGACTTTTTCCACTGAGGTTGGCTGAGACTAGAACTAGAGGTCATGGGTTAAAAGAGAAAGGTGAAATGTTAAGGGGCACGAGGGGAAATGATCTCAGAGGGTGGTGAGTGTGGAATGAGTTGCCAACAGAAGTGGTGGATGCGGGTTCAATTTCAACATACAGGAGAAATTTGGATAGGTACGTGGATGGGAGGGGTATAGGAGACTATTGTCTGGGTAGTGGTAGATGGGACTAGGCAGAATGATAGCTTGGCATGGAATAGATAAGCTGAAAGGCCAGTTTCTGTGCTGTAGTGTTCTATAACTCTATGACCATCACCACTTCTGGAAATTCCCTCTACAGCCTCCAACCTCATAGTTTCCTTATCGGCAGGGTACATTTCTACATCCTACCCAATATCCACAGACCTAACCACCCAGGTTGACCATTGTTTCCACCTGCTCCTGCCATATTGAACTCTGTACCTCAACTCCATTTTATGGCGTCTTGACGAGTCCCGATGAAGGGAATCGGCCAGAAATGTTGACTGTTTACTCTTTTCCATAGATGCTGTCTGGCCTGCTGAGTTCCTCCAGCATTTTTACAGTTTGTAAATTTGATTATCAGAGTACATACGTGTCACCACATACAACCCTGAGATTTTTTTCTGCGGGCATACTTAGCAAATCTATAGAAAAATAACTAAGCAGGATCAATGGACAACAAGCTGTGCAAATGCAGATATAAATAAATAGCAATAATCAATTAGCATGAAACATTAAGATAAAGAGTCTTTAAAGTGAGACCATCTGTTGTGGGAACACCAGAAGTAGCATGAGTGTAGTTACCCTCTTTTATTCAAGAGCCTGATGGTTGAGGAGTAGTAACTATTCTTGAACCTGGTGGTGCAAGTCCTGAAGCTCCTGTACCTTCTACCTGTATGTGTTGCTTGGATATCCAGGATCTGCAGATTTTCTCTTGTTTGTCCATTTTACCCAATTGGTTTAGTGCTTTCTCACCTATCTAGATAGGGAAGCCTCTTGAGAATGGATTCTTTGGTCCTCACCTACTGCCATATGAACCTCTGCATTCAGCACATCATTTTCTACAACTTTTGCCATTTCTAATGGGATCCCAACAACTGGTACTTCTTCCATTTCCCTCTCTCCTGTGCTTTCCACAGAAATTGCTCTCTCCACAGCTCCCTTGTTTGTTCATTTCTCCCTACCAATCTCCCTTCGGGCACTTACTCTACAAACCATATTAGGTGCTATATCTGCCCCTACACCTCCTCCTTTACACTAGTTAAGATCCTAAATAGTCCTTCCAAGTGAGGAGTGCTTCACACATGAATTCATCGAGGTCATTAATGCTATCCAACATTCTTGGTGTGACCAATTCACATCAGTAAGACCGAACGCAGATTGGGACCACTTCGTCAAGCACCTTTGCTTCTTCCACTGTAATAGGCAGGATCTTAATACCATTTCCGTAACCACAATGCAGAGTCTGACCATGGCCTCTGCTGCCACGTTGAGACCAGATGCAGATTGTAGGAGCCCCATCTCAAATTTCATCTAGATAGTCTCCAACCTGATGGCATCAACATTGATTTCCCTAATCTTCAGTAACACACTCCTCTGTTCCATCCCCCCTGTTTATTTTACCTTATCCCTCTGGTCCCTTTACCCCTACTCTTCCCCTTCCCTTGCCCTCACATCCATCACCTACAACTTCCTCCCTCCAGTTCCCTACCTCCTTCCCTTTATCTCCCAACTGTCCTCTCCTTTCAAGTTCCTTCTTCTGCAGTCATTTGCCTCTTCATTTGCCACCAATTAGCAGCTAGCTTCCCACAACATTCCCTTTATCCCCCCTGGATACCTGGATTACCTGGATTCATCTATTACTCACCAGCCTGGTTTCCTCTCCCTCCCTTGATAGATTCTTGATAGGTCAGGGCATGAAGTGATATGGGGAGATGGCAGGAGATTGGGGACTGAGAGGGAAAATGGATCATCCATGATGAAATGGCGAATCAGTCTCAATGGCCCCAATAGTCTAAATCTGCTCCTCTATCTGATGGTCTCTCCATATGCTTGCATTCTGGGCTCTGCCCTCTTTACTTCCAGTTCTGAGGAAAGGCCTCAGCCCAAAATGTCAACTGTTTGTCTCTCTCCAAAGGGGCTGCTTGACCCTCTGTTTAATCTAGTGTTTTGTATGTGTTGCTACCTTAGGAATTGATAGGGATCTGTGAACTAGTGAAAATGCCCACAGCTTCACCACTCACTTGCTCTCCAATTTCACCTCCCTTCTCAGAAAGTGAGATCTGCTGAAAAGGCTGGTATTTGTTGTCCATTCCTAGCAGAATGTCCCTTCAAATTGATAAAATTATTGAGATAACAGATTGATATAATTGAGTGATTTGTTGGACTCATTCAAAGGCCTCTAAAGAGCCAATGGAACTGGAGGTGGATTTAAATATGAAGCAGCCTGGGTAAGGAAACCAATCATTTTCTGAAGGGCACTCGGGACTTAGGGCAACTCAGCAATATTGTGGTGACTTATATCTTTGCAACGATGGTTTTTTTTCTCAATTGGCAAGAAGGACTTACTCCAGTGATTCAGTGAAAGCATCAGATGGCACATTTGTTCATTATGTAATCTGCATGGGGAATGTTGTTTTGTTGTCTTTGATGAATGCCAAGGAAATCTCGTTTTGCATCCAAAGTCCAAACTCAGGCAACAAATTATATTGACTTGGATTCCAACCACCATTCAAGTGATCTAAGGTTCATCTGACACTTGACTGAGAGAATTAAACTGGCCGCAGAGAGCACTGGATTACATGGGCATTTTCTGATCGTTGCATCTTAAGCAAATAAACACCTAACACAAAATGCAGTTGTGGGGGGTCACACAATCAAAAGGAAAGGAGATCAATAGATTTTTAGATATTAAGAGAATCCAATGATGTGGGGTTTGGGCAGGAAAGAAGTTTTGATGTAAAAGATCAGCTGGGATATTTTTGAATGGCAGACCAGGCCCAAGAGGCTGAATAGCCCACTTCTTTATCATTTATTTTCAATGATAATTCAATAAGTAATTCACTTCAGTGGAGCTATGCACTCAACATCAGTTCTAAATGTCACCGTTCTGAGAACGTTTTCCAGTATGCATGAAAGTCAAATCTGTGTTCAGCATCAAATCCAAATTTCTATGTAAAGGACAAAGTCATAATACACACCTGGATAATAAGGTATTGCTCATAAATATCAGATTCACTGAAAAGCTACCTGAAATGGAAAGGTCATGTATCAACAGCTCCATCGATATGTACCAACTCAATCAGCTGAATCAAGATCAAGCAGAATAAAATTTAAATACTACCTACAAAAGAATGATCTGAATTCTTAGCAGCTTGGGACATGGTGATGCACTTGTATGGTAACTTTCAAATATCCTAAAGCACTTTACAGCCAATGCTGAATTGACTCAGAGAATCATCGAGTAATACATAGTGGAAATAGGCCCTTTGGCCCAATTGGTTTGTGCTAACTACAGCATCCTCCCTGTTTGTCCCAGTTGACCTCTAAGTCCCTCACCTCCACGTACCTGTCTAAATGCCTCTTAGCTGTTGGATTCACACCCACCTCAATCACTTCCTCTGGCGGCTTGTTTGCCATACTACCCTCTGTGTAAAGAAGTTACCTCTTAGGCATCTTTTGAATCTCTCCCTTCTTATTTTGTATTGTGCCTTCTAGTTTTAGACTCCCTAACCCCAGGGAAAAGACTATATGACCTTACCCCATCCATACAATGGCCTTACAATCTCCATTCCCCTTATGATTTTATAAACTTACATGAAGTCACCCCACATTCTGTGCCCCGAGATGCAGCATGGCCAATATCTCCCTATCATTCAGACCCTTTGGTCCAGGTAGCATCCTCATAAATCTCTTCTGCACTCTCTCCAGCTTGGCAATGTCTTTCCTATTCCAGGGTGACCAAAACTGTATACAGTATTGCAATGCAGCCTCACCAAGGACGTATATAACTGCAACGTCCCTACTCATACTCTCAATGCCTGACAGATGCATTCTTCATCACCCAGTACAATGAACTGTGCTCTTGTATACCCAGGACATTCTATTCCACAACACTTGTCAGTGCCCTGCCATTCACTCTATGTCCTACCTGTCCAAAAATGCCTCACTTCACACTTATCCAAGAAATCCATTTGCTATTCCTAAGCCCATCTGATCAAGATTTCTTTGCAATTCATTGAAACTTGCTAATTGTGCCAGGCACATTCATACAAATGATTTACATATATTATGAATACAGAGGACCCACTACTGACCCCTGGGGCACCCCGCTAAGCATAGGCCTCTAATCAGAGTATCAAACTTAAACCATCGCCTCTGCGTCCTGTCAATAAGCCAATTCTGAATACATATCAACCTTGACAAGGCTTTACTGAAGTCCACATAGACAACGTCCACTACCCTACCTTCAACTGTCCCCTTAGTTACCTCTTGAAAAACTCCAGAAGACTCATCAGACACAATCTCCAATGCACAAAACTGTGCTGACTGTTACTGCTGAGGCCTTGACAATCTGGTGATGGTAGGTCTTACCACTCAGAATTCTCTCCAGTAACTTCCCTATGACAGAAATCAGGCTCACCGGCCTGTCCTTGCTAGCTCACTTGAATAATGGAACAACAATAACAATCCTCTAGTGCAGGGGTCAGCAACCTTTTTGCCTCTGTGGGCCGGATCACGTATTAATGAGTGGACAGTGGGCCAGATAAATACCATAAAAAACTTGAAATATGGGAATTACCCATTTAAATACATCTAGTGATGTATTGCCTCAAATTAATGAAAAACATTGTCCTGTTTATTATCTATTGTAATGCCTGCACTGTTTTTGTGCACTTTACGCAGTCCTGTGTAGGTCTGTAGTCTAGTGTAGCTTTCCTTGTGTTGTTTTTTTTATTTTTTATTTTTTTATTTCAGTCTAGTTTTTGTACTGTGTCATGTAGCACCATGGTCCTGAAAAACATTGTCTCATCTTTACTATGTACTGTACCAGCAGTTATGGTTGAAATGACAATAAAAGTGACTTGACTTGACTTGACTTGAATAACACATGCTAGAAAATCATTTGAGCTTATGGTTGCCTACCCCTGCTCTGGTGTTTTGGAACTTTGCCAGTGACTAACTATGAAGCAACTATGGGCCTCTCTGGCCTGCCATAAAGTTGGGGGCAGGGGGAGTGGGAAGCTTATAGAACAGTACAGGCCCTATGGCCCATTTTGCTGACCCCTTCACATAGTCTTCCATTTTTCTTTCATCCATATGCCTATCTAAGACATTATTAGAAGTATCTGATGTGACTGCCTCTGCCACAGGCAGTACTGGCCATACTCTTACTCTCAGTGTAGAAAGTCCGCCTCTGACATTCCCTCCATTCTTCCCTCCAATCACATTACTTTCATACTAGTATTGCTGCCCTGCAAGAAAGGTGCTATCTGTCCACTCTATCCATGGTCTTATCATCTTATACAGCTCTGTCATTGAATCTCAGGGTCATAGAACACTACAGCACAGAAACAGGCCCTTTGGCTCATCAAGTCCCTGCCAAACTATTAATCTGCCTAGTCCCATCGACTGGCACTTTGACCGTAGCTGCCTGTACTCCTCACATCATTCACCTATCCAAATTTTACTTAAGTGTTTAAACTGAACCTGTCTCCACCACTTCTGCTGGCAGCTCATTCCACACTCTCTCCACCCTCTGAGTGATGAAGTTCCCCCGATACTCCCCTTAAACATTTTACCTTTCACCTTTAACCCATGACCTCTAGTTTTAGTCTCGCCCAACCTCAGTGGAAAAAGCCAGCTTGCATTCATCAAGCTCCACATAATTTTGTATAACAAATTATCTCTCAATCTTCTTCACTCTGAAGAGAAAAGCCCAGCTTGTTCAACTTTCCTCATAAGACTGGCTCTCTAAGCATCCTGGTAAATCTTCTGCATTCCCTCTCCAAGGCATCCATGTGCTTTCTAAAGTGAGGTGACCGGAACTAAACGCAATACTCCGAGTGTGGTGTAATCGGTCTTGTGGAGCTGCAACATTACTTCGCAGCACTTGAACTCAATCCCCTGACTACCGCACACCAACCTATGAGGCTCCTTCTTAACCTCTTTATCAGCTTGTTCAGGCCCTAGGAATTTGCCACCTTTACGCACTTGGAGGTTGCAAATACCTCCTTCCTCGACATAAGCCAATGATCCAAGACACCAGTATTTATTACCCCCATTTCTTTGGCATTTATGATATTGTCCTTAATAAACACCAAGGAGAAACAGAAATTAAATATCTCAGACCTCTCATGCAGCTCCACATGTAGGCAGCCATAGTCATTCTTTTATTGTTCACATAACTAAAGAATCTATTGGGGCTATCTTAACCTGCCTGCCAAATCCATTTCATACTCCCTTTTTGTCCTCCTGATTTCTCTCTTAACACTGCTCTTAAACTTTTTATATTCATTGAGTGATTCATCCATACCCAGCTGCCTAAAGGCAATGCACCTTTCCTTCTTTTCTCTGATGGAGCCTCAATTTCTTTCATCAGCCAGGGTTCTCTGAACTTATTATGTCTACCTTCACCCGACCAGGAACTGTGCTGTCCATGAACTCTTGATATAACTTTTCAATCCTTCCACTTGCCAACTATTCTTTTGCCAATAGACCGCAGCTAGATTCCGCCTAATGCCCTCAAAGAAACATTGCAGTGGAGCAGCAAATGATAAAGAGATGAGGTTCTGCAGATGTGGAAGATCCAGAGCAACACACACAAAATGCTGGAGGCACTTATCAGGTCAGGCATCATCATGGGAAATGAATAGACAGTTCATGCTTTGGGAAGAGACCCTTCTTCAGGACTGGAAAGGAAGGCGAAAGATGCCAGAACACAAGGGTGGAGGGAGGGGAAGGAGGACTAGGTTGGTGGGTGGGAAAGAAGGAATCTGATAGGAGTGGAGCATGGGAGAAAGAGAAGAAGGAGGGGCACCAAGGGAAGGTGTTAGACAGGTAAGAAGAAGAGGCAAGAGGCTAGAGGTGAATTGAAGGAGGGAACGGGGAGGAGAAAAGAAAAAAAATTACTTCCATGCCATTGGAATGGAAGCTACCTGGATGGAATATGAGATTTTACTCCTCCACCCTGAGGATGGCCCCATCATGGCAGAAAAGGAGGCCTTGGACTGGAATGTTGGATCGGGAATGGAAATTAAAATGGTTGGCCACTGGGAAATTCCGCTTTTGTAGAATGGAGCAAAAGTGCTCGGCAAAGCAGTCCCCCAATTTACATCAGGTCTCACCATTTTAAAGAATCTGCATTGGGAGCAGTGGATACAACAAACCAGTGGTCCTCAACCATCGGGCCGCAAAGCATGTGCTAACCGGGCCGCGAGGAAACGATATGATTTGTTGATATAAAACGATATGAGTCAGCTGCACCTTTCCCCATTCCCTGTCACTCCCACCGTTGAACTCGAATGCAGTCGCCTAACCGCAGTGATACCCTCGCACCAGGGATCACTGGTTGGCCTCGGGTAACCGGCCACCTCGTGCGGCCGGTGAGAAGTGCCGCTGCTGCTGGCCTGAAAAGCAGACAGATGGGTGCCGCCTCTAAACCTGTTTAGCACACCGAATGTTTGTGGGGAAGCTGGTGCTAAAATATTCGCAGACGACCTAATTCGGGCTCAGGGTTTCATAAGTAGCAGTGCAGCTACCTCGCTGCGATCTACTGAAAGTCATCCCTTGAGTCAATCTTTCGTTGGCTGATAGATCCTACCTACCTACGGGGGGGGGGGGGGGGGGTGGCGAGTGCGCACCCTGTCGTACTCCTCCTTGCTTGAGTCCGGACTGCGACCGCCGCGGCCCCGACATGGGGACCTCCGGCCCTTGCCTCGTCCTCTCACCCCACCCACGACCAGCCGCACCTGGCCAAGGCGTCTGGCGGCGGGCGGGCTTAAGGCTGGAGTTTGGGCCCGGAGGCTGTCCGCTGAGGCAATGAAGCCCTCAAAACTGCTTCGGCACCCTGAGTCCAAGCATCCTGCACTTAAAGACAAGCCCGTTGAGTTTTTTGAGCAGAAAAGACGTGAGCAAGCGGGCAGAAGCAAATGCTGAGAGCCACGAAAACTAAATTGCGGATTAGACTGGACATAAGGAACCCTCTTCAAATATTGCTGTCTCTGGTCACCCCCCGATGGGACCGTCTTGTTGCAGGGAAACAAGCCCAGAGCTCCCACTGATTCAGCGATATTGGTGTGTTGTAATGATTTTATATGTTCATACGAGGAAAATATGTGCTGTGTGTTTAATATCCAAACATTACTTAAAATTTTATGATGCTATTGACTTATAAGTGAGTTATAATTGACTTATCACTGTATTCATGCGAGGAAAATATGCGCTGTGTGTTTAATATAAAATTCATGAGATAAACCCTTTTAGAAATGAAATTGAGTGTATTAGCCACTTATAGTTGACTTACCACCTATATTCCGGTCACGATTAACACCCCCTCCCCGTTGGCCAGTCCGCAAGAATATTGTCAATATTAAATCGGTCCGCGGTGCAAGAAAGGTTGGTGACCCCTGCAATAGACTACCCCAGTTGAGTTGCAAGTGAAGTGTTGCCTCACTTGGAAGGACTGTTTGGAGGTAAGGAAGGAGGCAAATGGGCAGGAGTCACACTTCTGTCACTTGCAGAGATATGTGCCAAGAGGAAGGATGATCTCAAAGTTGCCCCTATTCCAGTTCAGGACTTTAAACTGTGGACTTAATTAACAACTATTTTAAAACTAATAGAATTATGGTCACTGCACCCAAAGTGCTTCCTACTGCCACTTCAGTTACAGTACTTGGCCTGACTCAGCTCCCTAAGAGGAGGTCCAAGTGTTGCTCCTTCCTGAGTAGGTTCCTCTGTAAATCATGTGAAGAAACTGCTTTGGATGCACTGTTCAAATTCATCATTATTCAGTCCCTTGAACTCCTGTTGGTCCATTGAGACTGGGAAAATTGAAATCTCACACTAGCACTATCCTACTAATCTTGTAGCTATTTCCAATTTCTCGAGACATCTGCTCCTGAAGTTCCCAATGACAATTGGGGCATCTGTAATATACCCCTACCAAGGTGACCATCCCCATGCCACTTGTCATGTGTCATGCCACTTCTCACTGCTACCATTGGGCAGGATGTACAGAAATCTGAAGTCCTGCACCACAGGTTAAGAAACAGTTACTTTTTTACAGATGCTAGGTTCTTGAAGTGATCTACACAACTCTAATCCTACGTCAGCAATGGGACACCACAGACCCCTTGCACTATCTCTTATTAAAAACATAGAATCTTAGAATATACCCCTTTGGCCCACAAACTTGTGCCGAACATGTCTCTACCTTAGAAATTACTAGACTTGCCCATAGCCCTCTATTTTACTAAGTTCCATGTACCTATCCAAAAGTTTCTTAAAAGACCGTATCATATCTGCCTCCACCACCATTGCCAGCAGCCCATTCCATGCATTCACTACTCTCTGAGTAAAAAACTTACCCTTGACATCACCTCTGTACCTACTCCCCAGCACCTTAAACCTGTGCCCTCTTGTGGCAACCATTTCAGCCCTGGGAAAAAGCCTCTGACTATCCACATGATCAATCCCTCTCATCATCTTATACACCTTATTGTGAGTTTTTTTTGCGTTGACTTTCAGTTTTGTACAGTTGTTTTTCTTCACCGTCTGGTAGAATTTTTGTATAACCTTTGTATAATTTATGTTCTGTGTGTTGTCTGTACCTACCTGCCAAAGATACTGCTGCAAACCAGTTTTCATTGTAGCTCTACCTCGCTATCCTTGTGCACATGATTATAAACTCAACTCCACTCAACGTTAAATTTGCACCATAGTTCCCTTGGACGTTTATGTGAGCAGTTAATTCTGTTTTTTCTCTTTCTACAGATACTGCCGGCCTTTTCTGAATTTCTAGCACTCTGTTTTTATTTCATGTTTCTAGCATCTGCTTTCATTTAATAGAACAATACACAGACTTCTGGGGAAAGATATTGTAGACTTGGAGAGGATTCCCGAGAGAGTGTGGTGCTGTTCTTGGAAATGGTTAGATGGTTGTTCACTGGGAACTGTGCATAACTAGCAAAGAAGCTCAATACCTCCTCTTAGAGTTGAAACCTTAAACCTTATAATACTTAAATGAAGACAGTGATGATGAAATTACTCAACATCACCTGCACAACCTTTGGTCGATTGGGAAAAAAGGATATTTGAAAATAAAAGTCTCAGACATGCCTCAAAATTCTTGATCAATTGGTTGCAGTGATTCCTGCCCTCCTGTGCATTTCTGACAACTCTGGTTCCCTTTGGGGTGGTTTGAGTATCTCAGAAACTGATGATCTCCTGGGATTTTCACGCATCACAGTCTCTAAAGTTTACAGAGAATGATGTGAGAAACAAATGCCATCCAGTGAGTGCCAGTTCTGTGGGTAAAAATGCCTTGTTAACTTGAGAGATCAGACGGGGAGGGCCAGATTGGTTCAAGCTGACAGGAAGGAGACAGTAGCACAAATAGCAACGCATTACAATAGTGGTGTGCAGAAGAGCATCACTGAATGCACAGCAAATCGAACCCTGAAGTGGATGAGTTACAGCAACAACAGACCATGAACATATACACTCAGTGGCCATTTTATTAGGCACAGGAAGAAACTAGTAAAGTGCCGACTGAATCTATATTCTGTGTTAGACTACTCATAGGAGATTACCTCTTATACTTATACTGTGAAATGGTGATTTTCTGTGGACCACTTTGATAGCAGTTGATACAACTATCTAAATGAGCTGCATGACAATCAACCACATTGCTTGGACACAACCGAGAGAGAAAGTGGGTAAGGTTTCTTTCATAAAGGGTCTCGGCCCGAAACATCGACTGTACTCTTTCCCATAGGTGTTGCCTGTCTGCTGAGTTCCTCCAGCACTTTGTGTGTGTTGATCAACAGTTGGGTTTGTTCCCACAAAACTAAAAATTCACGGTCATTTTTTTGTGATGCCGGCTTTTGTTTAATCTACATATTCTATAAGTAGTGGGGTGTATATAGGACACACTCTCTTATCCAGTCCAACAGGTGAAAAAATATCACATACTGGGAGACCGGGTAATGATGACTAAATTCACAATTAACATTTATTTTTGATTGTGATTACACAGAAGCAACAGAATACAGTAAATTAGCTTGATTTACACAGTAATTTAAACTGTCCACAATATAAAATCCTAATTCTTCATCTTGAGAATCTTTTGATCATTTGATAAATTTAGGACGAATATTACAGTACCACAGACCATGCCTCCATGTCTTGCACTGCCATAGCAAAGAAACAGACAATCAAATAGGGACTGAGCATCCCAAGACTGCTGTCCAGATATATTCATGGCTTTCTTTGAAGTTGAAGTTGCCTTCTTTGAAGAACACCCCAGATCAAAGCACTCCTTTCCCACTAGGCATGCAAACATGTTATTGATTAATTTTACAATTCCAGAATATGAACTGCAGCCCCTGGCTGTGTGTTGGTCTCGTTTATATTTTGACACCTGACTTGCATATCAAACAGCTTGGTTCCATGAACAATCTAATGGGTCAGAGAGACTTACGCAAGTTTCATATGGATTTAACACGGTATCGACGTGAGAGAATTTCTGATGCAATTAATTTGTGTGTGAATTTCTCTCCAAAAATACACATCTCCCACAAATGGAAATTAGAAGATGCTGTATTTACAAAATGATTTGTGTATTGCCTTTGATTTCTTAAACAAAAGATGATCTCTTAAGAATGCAGCTAAACCAATGTCTATTTGATATGTAGTGTTTTGGTGTAACTATAAAGTCATTTGATAAAGATTCACAGAGGCTTTAAGATTGAAACAAGATGGATAGTATTCTACCATCACAATAACCACAAGCCCTACTATGGATAACATAAAGCAGATGGCATCTGGAAGTGGCTTATAGAAAAATGCTTTGGAAAACAACAAATATTATCAGTAACATGGAAGCTCGTGAACAAGACCTCCTTCCCTTGAGGTTGATCAAATGGTGTTAGTTATGCAAAGTGTGCTGTAGACTGTGGAGTTTCAGAGCTAAATGAAAGTGAAGGAGGTAGATTTCCACAGGTCTTCAGCTCTGTACGGGTGACACACAGACATTAACACAGGAAATGGGAGTTTACACCACAGCTACAAGATAAACCATGGGGGTTCCTCCCATCTACCACCTACAAGCATATCATTCAATTTCCTGAATTCCTGTATCTCCACTGCACTTTCTGTGATGACAAAGCCTCTCACATGGTACCTCTGAGATGTCTTGCTTCTTCCTGAATGGTGGCTCTACACAACCAGAGCAGACAAAACACTGGACACTTCTCTTCCTGAATGGTGGGTTTCCACAATCAGAGCAGACAAAACACTGGACACTTCTCTTCCTGAATGGTGGGTTTCCACAACCAGAGCAGACAAAACACTGGACACTTCTCTTCCTGAATGGTGGGTTTCCACAACCAGAGCAGACAAAACACTGGACACTTCTCTTCCTGAATGGTGGGTTTCCACAACCAGAGCAGACAAAACACTGGACACTTCTCTTCCTGAATGGTGGGTTTCCACAACCAGAGCAGACAAAACACTGGACACTTCTCTTCCTGAATGGTGGGTTTCCACAACCAGAGCAGACAAAACACTGGACACTTCTCTTCCTGAATGGTGGGTTTCCACAACCAGAGCAGACAAAACACTGGACTCTTCTCTTCCTGAATGGTGGGTTTCCACAACCAGAGCAGACAAAACACTGGACACTTCTCTTCCTGAATGGTGGGTTTCCACAACCAGAGCAGACAAAACACTGGACACTTCTCTTCCTGAATGGTGGGTTTCCACAACCAGAGCAGACAAAACACTGGACTCTTCTCTTCCTGAATGGTGGCTCTCCACAACCAGAGCAGACAAAACACTGGACACTTCTCTTCCTGAATGGTGGCTCTCCACAACCAGAGCAGACAAAACACTGGACACTTCTCTTCCTGATGATTACATATTCTCACCCACCAAGCTCTTTGCTTTTTCGTGACTCCTCATCTTTTTTTCTCCAGTCCTACTGAAGGGTCTTGACGTCAGACACAACTATAGCTCTCATTCCCTTTCAGTCTCTATAACTCCTTGATCCATACTTACACCAACAGAAATGACTCCCCTTCTTACAAAATGCTCGAGGAACTCAGCAGGTCAGGCAGCATCAATGGAAGGAACTGGACTGTTTAAAGTCAAAACCCCAAATGTCCGCTGTCCATTTCCCGCTTCCCACCACAGATATTGCCTGACCTACCGAGTTCCTCCAGCAGTTTTGAGTCTCTAAATTCTAGTATCTGCATTCTCTTGTATCTCCCTTATTTTTGCATGAAATCACAGAGATACCACACCCGTCCTTTTACTCCTTCATTTCCCTCTATTTAGGGAACCAACAATCCTTCCAAATGATTCATGTTCATTATTGCATTTGTTATGCAAAATGTGGCCTCCGCGACACTGGGAAGAACAAAGGTGGGTGGCTGTGTTACTGAGCTCTGCGTTCAATCTGCAGGGACACTGCTGAATTAACTGCTTTCTGTGACTTCATTTCTCCATCCCATTCCTGTCCTGACCTATCTATTCATGACAAGAAACTCACTGCATTCCCCCTTATGCCTCATCACCCACCTGGGCATGTTTCATGACTTTTTAGACTCAATATTAATCCCACTACTCTAGCTAACTTCTTTTCTTGTTCTGTATCAGAAGTTGCCATTTTTGCTGTAAATTACCTGTTTTAAATATTTAGCTCTGGTTTCCTATCCTCTGTTAGCAGCCTGACCTGATAGATATGTCCCACAAACCTGTATTGTTTCTATTCTCACTCTCAAACTGCCCCAATCTCATGGTTTTTATTTACTTTCTCTCCCTCTCTAGCTCCCACTAACCCATTGACTGCATTACATCTAAAATGCACCTCCATTACTGGCCTCGCCCTATCACAGATTACCCTATCAATCGCTCCCTGATGTTCCCTGCAAGATCAAATGAACTCCTTTTCCCACTTTCCCAGTTTTGACAGACGTCCTCAAACTAAAACATTAACTGTTTCTTCTTCCAGAGATGCTCTCTGATCTCCTGAGTGTTTCCAGTATTCTCTGTTTCTGGTTTTTGTAAGCTATGAGACCAGATCAACACTAACTGATATACAGAGTTGTATAGTACAGAAATGAGCTCATGACTATGTGACCATTGTTATCTTCATTTGTCCCACTTATCTGCATTCAGTCTGTGCCCTTCGCTGTCTCTCGGGATTCAAAAGCTTGCCTAGAAGCTTCTTAAATGTTGACAGAACCACCACCTCCTCAGGCGATGCATTGCAAATTCCACCCACAATCTGTATGAAAAGTTCCCTCTCAGACACCCTGAGACCTCCCTCCTCTCATCTAATACACATACCCTCTTGATTCAGACACATGAAAAAATACTCCCACCATCTTCCCTGCCAAAGCTCCTCATAATTTTGTCTGCCTCTTATCATGTAACCCTCTACCCTCAGCATCCACTGCTCTGGGGAAAGCAAACACAGCTCATCCAATCTCTCCTTAAAAGTGAAATGTCCGGTCTAGTCAGGATCCTAGTGACTTTCCCTTATAGTCTCTCCAGTGAAATCACATCCTACCTACAGTGTGGCAACTGGAAATGCACACAACTTACAGGTGTGGCCTAACAAACACTTTATTTTAACTTTAATAAGCATGATAAGTTTGCATATTTAGCCACTACAAAGATAAACAGCTCATATCAGGTACAATGCTGAAGTTATAAGCTTATTACAAATCACAAATAAGAACAGAAAGTACTTGTAACACGCAGCAGTTCAGGCAGCAGCCATGGAAAGAGAAACAATTACCATTTTAAGACACAAAGCCTTCTCGGAATTGGGGAAGTGAGAAAACAAGTTAGTTTTACAAGCAGACACAAAGGGTTAATTAGCGAGCTCAAAGTTTTATGTCCAAAGTAAACGCTGGGGAGGTGAAACCAAAAACCAACAGGTATTACTGAATAATACTGAATTAATTACTCAAAATAGAGATCATGATAATTCTGCCCTATGACAAGAACTCTAGGAAGCATTAACTAAATTTAAAAAAAGCAAAAACAACATTGAATGAAGCAAGATTAAAATACTTTCGTGCCATTTCATAGCGAAGGGCACTAAGAGAACATTACCATCTCTCATCATTCTTATCTTTCTTTATGTGAAGAAGCTGGATGTTGTCAGTGATTCAGTAACTGGAAAAATGCTCACCAGTCATTTTGTGCATCCCACTATGCAAACGATTTTGACTTTGCCATCCTAATACAAGGCGGCATTCTCACCAATCCTGTAGTGGCTCTCTGTCACAAAACTGAAAACACTAAAATATTCATCAAAGTACATCAAATTAGAATTCTGAGAAAGTCCCTTGTATGGTACCAGTGAGATCCCCTCCAGGCTTTACAAGAGTCAGAGCATTCTCTTCTTAAAAATTCTGTTTCATATTTTTCTCAAATTCAATTTCCTCCAATACAGATTGATTACTTTATTTGATATGATTCAGAATTATCTAATATTTCAAAAGCCTACTGACAATAGGAATACAATGTATGCAAACACGCGGTAAGCCAATCGCATGATGCATCTCTCTTGACTTGTGCTTTATTTCCATATTTGACTATTCTAATTCTCTCCTCACTGTCCGACTACCTTTTGTAAACTTAGACACATTCATTCTCAGTTATATGTAGGCTCGTCGTTTATTAATTCAGTGCATACTTGCTGATTACTTTGATTTCCAGCCCCAGCAGCTCTATTTTCTTTAAAAACCAAAGGCAGAGGGTAAAAGTTGTGAAAAATCAGAAGTTCATGTTTTCCAGAAACAGATCATTGCTGGTGCATATCTGCGGACTCAACGATTCTGTTCACTCGTACAGGTCTTCCTCACCTAGTCACATTTGCTTAATGAATCTTCACTGCAGCTCAAATGGTTTTATTTAATTTATCATCACAGCTTGGTCTGGTAACTGCTCTGCCAAAGAATGCAAGAATTTGCAGAGAGGCAACTAAGTCCATTATGAAAACCATCCTTCCCTCCATTGACTCTGTCTACATTTCCTACTGACTGGGGAAAGCAGCCAACAGAGTCAAGGACCTCTTTGCCCTCCCATCGGGCAAAAGATTCAAAAACTCAAGAATGTACATCACCAGGATCAAGAACAGCTTCTTAATAACACTGCTATAAGCCTCTTGACACAACTTCTAATATGATGAAAGATTAACTTTTCTTGTTCAGGACCTTACATGTTATTTATTTACTTGCACTTCAATTTCTCTTACCTCAATGTGCTTATATATGAGATGATCTGGAGGGCATGCATACAAAAGCGTGTACATATCTTGGTATATGGGACAATTGTAAACCAATTACCACCTGCCAATATCAAACACTTAACAGTGGGTGGGTGGAGCACACATACGAAGCTGCTATAAATATAGATCCATGGCAGATATGGGCAGAGAAATGGCAGACGGAGTTTAACCCAGATAAGTGTGAAGTGTTGTACCTTGGTAGGCCAAATGCAAGAAGACAGTGCACTGCTAAGGGCAAGGTTCGTAACAGTGTTGCTGAGCAGAGAGATGATGGGTTCCAAGTTTATAGCTCGTTGAAAGTGGTTGCACAGGTCAATAGGTTGGTTAAAGAGCCTTATGGAAGGCTTACTTTTTATTAGTCAAGGCATTGAGTTCAAAAGTCAAGAGGTTATGTTGCAACTTTATAAAACTCTGGATTACTGAATACAGTCTGGTTGCTCACTGTAGGAAGGATGTTGGGGCCTTGGAGAGTGTGCAAAAGAGATTGACCAGGAAGCTGCCTATGTTAGAGGGCATGTGCTGTCAAGAGAGGCTAAATAAACTCGGGTTGTTTTTTTCTCTGGAATGACGGAGGCTGGGGCGGGGGGGGGATCTGATAGGGGTTTATGAGAGGTTAAGTTTATGAGAGGCTTAGGCAGAGTATGCAAGGAGTAAAATTTCCCCCAGTGTAGAAATGTCTAATACCAGAGGGCATGCATTGAAGTTGAGGGGGGGAGGCAGGTTCAAAGCTGATGTGAGGGGTAAGTTTTTTTCACTCAGAGTTGTGGATGTCTGGAATGTGCTGCCTGGTATGGTGGTAGAGGAAAATACATTAGAGGCTTTTAAGGAACATTGAGATAGGCACGTGGATATGAGGAAGATGGAGAGATATGGACACTGTGTAGTTAGGAGGGATTAGTGTTCGCTTTTTTTTAACAATTTGCTTTTCATCTGGTTCAGCACAACATTGTGGGTCAAAGGGCCCTATTCCTGTGCTGCACTCTTCAATGTCCCATGTTTGAAAACCAGGAGCATTTAACAATTTGTTTGATCTTGTTACTGGGAGAAAGTGAAGAACAAATAAGTCAAGTATATTTGGTTAAAAAAAGCCTTGTGCACCTGTGCTCCTCCATCTGGCAACAATGGCCGTTGGATGAAAGACTTGTAAGCTTTGGTTTGGATGTTTCAGCTTGCATGGCCAAGCATGGCTTGCTTTTGCTTTACTGTATCCTTGCTGGGAGCAGATTGCCTGTTTCTACCATCCCCAAACTAGTTTGCCCAACTCACATTACTGAACCTCCCTCTTAAAAAAATTATATAACAAAGGGTTTTGTAGGAAAAAACTAGAGCCTTCCTTGACTAGGGAGAACATAACCTAAATAATAAAGGTTACATCATACCAACCATACTAACAACTCTCATGTAATGATCTAAGGTTATTTCCAGCATTTGTTTTGATCTCATATTTCTAACATCTGTAGGATTTTACTTTTGTACTATTTATAGGTTGCTAGGTTATCTTGTTTTACCGTTCATTGGAACTGGGCATTGCTGTGAACACTGACTTTTTGCCCCTCCACAATGTCTGTACTGAGATACCAGTTATGTCATAATATTAATAGGCCAGTATTTACATGCAGCACAGACAGAGTAAGGAGGCTCATTTCTTCCCTCAGTCCAATAGTTTAACAAATGGATTTTTGACTGCAGTCAGGTAGTTCCATGCTCAACATTGCCGATGCCGTTTCTTGCCACTGAATATTTTGGAGTGCAGTCACTATTTGAGTGGCGGACATCTCCACCAACGGAGGTGTAAGGCTGTCTTTCCCTCCACTAGCTCGCAGGTCACCCTTGGGCAAGGTGTAGCACCTGCTTGTCCCCATGATCAGGGTTACACAAAGCCATGGGAGGAAGTGGTGAATGGTTGTGTGCACAGCTGGTGCATATTACATCCCGGTTATGTGACCACTGACGCCAGGCAGACAATGATAATAGATGGGGGTCACCCATCTTGTAAAGACACTGCCCAGAAAAACACAATAACAAACTGCTTCTGTAGAAAAATTTATGAGGAACATTCATGTCATGGAAAGGTGAAGATTGCCCATGCCATATGACATGGCATATAAAGATGACGAATTACTACTGCGATACAAAGAGTATAGCTTCCAATTTACACACATCAAGACACTATAATATGATAATGACCAGATAAGGTATTTTACTGAAGTTGCTTGTACATAGGTAGAGAGAACTTTCAAACACTTCTTTGAAGTAGCATCTTGGGATATTTCTTGATCTCCTGATAGAGCCGACAGGGCCTTGGTTTAATGTCACGCCTAATAGCATTCCCTTCACACTGCGTGCTCAGGATCTTACAGCGTAGTTTGTACTTTCTGACCCAGAAGTGTGAGTTACTGACTGAGCCAAACTAACACTGTCCGACAAGAATGGAAATGCACAGTTTCACACATCGCACAACTTGAAAAGAGAGAGGTCTACCTATCGACTGATCCATGGCTGATCATTGTTTTGTGATTCTGTTGTGTGACCACAGGTGCTGCCTCTGTTTTGGGATCTTAACATGAGCTCTGCCTCTTGGTTTTGGTATGTCTTTCTCTTTGAGAGGGCTCAATTAGACTTCAAAGTTGACAACCGGCACTGACCTTTAAAAACAGCCAAATTAATGGAATTTGACTTCTTGCTGGAGCCACAGTCTGCACTTGGGTTTAAATCCAGCAAGGGCTATTAGTCTACAGGCACTGCACTGTAAATGAGAGCTTGAGCACCTTTAAGTACTAAGTGTTCAATGTGGAACGAATTTGAATACATGGCTCTGTTGGACTCTGAATTTAGTCGCAAGCTGGCTGCTTTCAATACAAGATGTTTTGCTGTGATCGACTCTGTGTTAGCTGCCCTTGTAAGCAGAGCACAAAGGAGCCCACTGACACTGCAGGCAGCACGAAGGAATTTGCTCTATGCTGTTTGAAGATGTGATTTGGATGCCCAGCCAGGGCTACAAGCACCACTCCTGTGATGCTCTGCCAGCATCGGTACAACACACTGCAAGTCTGCTCTGTAGCACTGGGAATACACACAGGGCATTTGGGAGATGCTTCTCCACAACTCACTTGGATTAAAGAGAACTGACTGGTCAGTTTTCTCCTGCAGAGTGCCTCTAACGTCAAATCTTCCAATGACTTGAAGATTTTCTTACCTGGTCCTTAGAGAACAGAAACTTACGTACTTCAAGAATCTCTCATGGCCCAAATTACTTTACAGCTCCCTGAAATATTTAAATGATAATACCAGGACAATCTGTTTTCATGATATTGATGAGCAATAAATCCATTAGGACACTGGTGAGGGGTCTTTTCAGTGGTTCTTCGAAATAGTGCTATGAATGGTCTTCTGACAGCTGATAAAGGCACACAGGGCCTAGCTTTAACATCTTAACTAAGGCAACATATGTTATGGGGAGAGAGTCACACAACACAGAAAGAAGCCCTACAACCCGTTCCAAACACTTACACTAATCTGACTTAGCTCATTCATCGCGCATTCCCTCAATGTGGCATTCTATCAGTTACACAGCAGAGGAAAAATGCTCTTCAGCACATCATGTCCATATCTCCCTTTATGTACTCTTCCATACTAATCCCATTTCTTAGCATTTAGCCTTCTGTGCATTGACTCATCTGATCAATTTCTTAATGTAGTGTTAAATCATTGTCAGCATTCCAGAATCCAAACACCCTATGGGTGATAATGTTCTACCTCAGATCTTCCATAAACCTTAACCTAAATCTTTGCCCTCTAATTTTTACACAGCTCTGCTAAGGAATTTTTTTTTTCTTCTTCGATCTACCCAATTTATATTCCATAATGCTCAATACTCTTCAGTGGCCTATTGCTCACCATGTTATACCTACCTTGGTTGGTCCTCCCAAAGTACAAAACCTCACACGTGTCTGCATTAAATTTCATCAACCATTTTTCAGCCCATTTTACAGCTGGTCCTGATCCTGCTGCAAGCTTTGATGGACTTTTTCGCTCTTCAGTACACTGCCAATTTTGTTGTCATCTGCAAATTTGCTTATCCTGTTTACCATATTAAAATCCAAACCGCTGATATAAATGACAAATAACAACGGATCCAGTACTGATCCCTGCAGCACACCACAAATCATAGGTCTCCAGTCAGAGAGGAAACCATCTACTACCACTCTCTGGCTTCTCCCACAAAGCCAACATCTAAACCAGTATACAAACCTCATCTTGAATGCCAAGTGAATGAACCTTCTTGACCAAACTCCCAAGCAGGACCTTGTTAAAGTCTTTGCTAAAGTCCACATAGACAACATTCAGTGCTTGCTTTTATCAACTTTCTAGATAACTTCCTTAAAAAGTTCTATAATATTGTTTAGACATGACCTCCCAAGCACAAATGATGTTGACTATCCCTAATCAGTCCCTGTTTATCCAAATACTTATATATCTGGTCCCTTTGAATATAATCCAACAATTTATCCACTACTGATGTCAGGCTCACTGGCCTATAATTTCTTGGCTTATTTTTAGAGCCTTTCTTTAACAACAGAACAATATTAGTTGTCCAATTCTCTGGCATCACAGACACAGCTGAGAATGTTTTAAATATATATGGTACGTTTAATATCACCGACAAATATTGTTAAATTTGTTATCCACCCTTTGCCTCAAGACAACGAGCACCTCCTCCTCCTCTGTAATCTGCCTGGGGTCCATGACCTCACTGCTGCTTTACCTGACTTCTGTAGACTCTGTGTCTATCTCCCAAGTTAACACAGATACAAAAATTCCACCTAAGATCTCTCCCATTTCTTTCGGCTCCACACATAAGATTATAACTCCGATCTTCCAGAGGACCAATTTTTTTCCCTTCCTATCTTTTTGTTCTGAATGTATCTGTAGAATACCTTCAGATTCTCCTTTACCTCGTCTGCTAGAGCAACCTCATGCCTTCTTTTAGCCCTCCTGATTTCCTCTCTTGCATTTCTTATACTCAAATAACTCATTTGTTCCTACCGCCTATATCTGCCATGCACCTCCTTTTTTTCCTTAACCAGGGCCTCACCAGGGCCTCAATATTTCTGGAAACCTAAGGCTCCATAAACCTATGATTCTTGCTCTTTGCTCTGATAGGACTACACAAACCATGTAATCTCAAAATTTCACTTTTGAAGGCCTCCCACATTCCGTACCTTTTTGCCAGAAAACAACTTGTCCCAATCCAGACTTGCCAGAACCTTTATCAAAATTGGTCTTTCCTCAATTTAGAATCTCATCCCAAGGACCAGACCTATACTTGTCCATGATTACTATGAAACTAATGGCATTATGATCACTATATGCAAAGTGTTCACCTACAAAAATTTCTGTCACCTACCCTGTCCCATTCCCTAATAGGAGATCCAGAATCACACTCTTTCTAGTTGGGACTACAATGTATTGATTATAGAAACTTTGCTGAACACATTTGACAAACTCTTTCCCATCTAGCCCTTTCATAGTAGGGGAGTCCCGGTCAATATCTGGAAAATTAAAATCGCCTACCATCACAACCTTATGTTTCTTGCAACAGTCTGAGATCTTTCTATAAATTTGCTTTAAATCCCGCGGATTGTTGAGTGATTTATAATATAATCCCAAAAATGAGGTCATAACCTTCTTATTTCTCAGTTCCTGACTGTCTCCAGTCCATCTAGTCTGAGAATTGCCATGACATTTCCCCTGACTAGTAATGTCACCCCTCCCTCTTAAATCCCCTGGTCTGTCTCACTTAGAACAATGAGCTGCCAGTCCTGCCCCTCTTGCATCCAAGTCACACTAATGGCTACAAAGTCATAATTCCATGTTTTGATCCATACCCTAAGATCATCCGCATTTCCTACAACACTCCTTGCTTTGAAATACATGCAACTCAAAACATTAGTCCCACCGTGCTCAACCTTTTGATTCCTGACTTTGTATGTAGGCTTAACAACATCTTTCTCCACAACCACTCCTTATCTGTTCTGGTGCTTTGGGTCCCAATCCCCTGCAACTCTAGTTTAAACTATACCCCGTGCAACAATCGGAAATCTTTCCACTAGGATATTTGTCTCACTCCAGTTTAGGTGCAAACTCTCCCTACTGTCAGGTCTTACCTTCCCTGGAAGAGAGCCCAACGATCCAAAAATATGAAGCTCTCCCTCTGGCACCATCTCCTTCACTATGTGGTAGACTCTATGATCTTCCTATTTCTGGCCTCACTAGCACGTGGCATGGGTAACTATCCTCTGATCACAGCCCTGAAGGTCCTGTCTTTTAACTTAGCACATAACTCCCTGAAATCACTTCGTAGGACCTTGTCACCACACCTACCTATGTCATTGGTACCAATGTGATCTACGAACTCTGGCTTTTTAACTTTTTTAAAAAATGTTTTGAACTTTACTTTGACTTTGGCTGCTCACTCTCCCACTTAAAAATGCTGTGATTCAATCTGATAGCTCCGACCTTGGCACCGGGGAGGAAACATACCATCTGGGAATCTCGTTTTCGTCCCCTACCAACCAATCCTGCTACTGCTCGTCTTTTTTCTCCCTTCCCTTCTAAGCCAGGCTCAGTGCCAGAGACCGGCCTGCTGTGACTTCCTCTGATATCCATCATCCCACCCCCACAACAGTATCCAAAGCAGTATACCTGTTGATAAAGGGAACAGCCACAGGTGTGCATTTCATCCTCCTGACAGTCACTCAGTTACTTGTGTCATGTGCCTTTGTATAACTAGCTCCCTGTACGTCCAATCTATCATTCTCTCAGCCTCCTGAATGATCTGGAGTTCATGCACTTCCAGTTCCAACTCCTTAACACGGTCTGTTAGAAGCTGCAGCTGGATGCACTTCTTGTAGGTCTAGTCGTCAGGGACACTAGAGGTCTCCCTGTCTTCCCACATCCCGTAAGAGAATTCCACTATCCTGCCTGGAATCCCCACTGCTCTAAATGTGCAATAAGAAAGAAAGAAAGAAAGAAAGAAAGAAAGAAAGAAAGAAAGAAAGAAAGAAAGAAAGAAAGAAAGAAAGAAAGAAAGAAAGAAAGAAAGAAAGAAAGAAAGAAAGAAAGAAAGAAAGAATAAATATCAAAAAGAAGTCTACCTATGGCCTACTCCTCTCCTCGCTGAAGCCCTGAGGAGATGAAGCCTCAATTTGCTCTCTACGCAATCCAATATTTCCTCAGGAATCGTGGGGTGCAAATGTGCTGACTGCCCCTGCTCGCTTCTTTTAAATTCTCTTTCCCTCTGCGCAATCCAATCTCTCCTCGGGACAGTGTCATCCAAAGTGAATCAAGGCACGCAGTAAAAAGGAAGAGCAACGCTTAATGCTTATTGATCACTGATTGAGCCGTAGTTGGTGACGTAAGAACACAAGAACCCAAGAAATCTTAGAGTAGGACATTTGTGTCTCCTCTCCCTGTTCCGTACCCCTTCTTCCACTAACTCTAACTCCATATCCTTTGATCTCATTGATATCTGAAGGTTGTTCAACACCTGCCTTCAATGTAGAACCCTGGCCATAAAGTTATGAAGACACAGAGTTATACAGCACAGAAACAGCCCTTTCAGCTCAGCATGTCCATGCTGACTGTTAACTCCCTCAGCTAGTTCCATCTTCCTGTGTTTGCTCCCTATTCTTCTAAACAATTCCTACCCATGAGCTTCTCTAAATGACTTTTGAATGTTGTAATTCTCCCATTTAAATGTTTACACCCTCACCTTAACTCTAGGCTGTATTTAATCGTCCTATCTGGGGAAAAAGCTGTCACCATACATCTTATTTATGCCCCTCGTGATTTTATAATGGTCAACCCTCAACCCTCAACCTCCTATCATTTCCTCCTTACAACTCAAGTCCTTTAGTCCTGGTACAACCCTTGGATGCTGCGATTTCCAGCATCTGCAGATTTTCTCTTGTTTGTGATTTGATTACTGCTCTGTGAATCTCTTCCAGGGATGCCCACCCTGAAGAAATTTAAATCCCTTCGACAAAAGCTCAGTGAAACCCTCTCTCACTACTCCCCTGCTGCTCTCCGATGAGTCCTGCCTAAGGATTTCGGCCCGAAACGTCGACTGTACTCTTTTCCTGGATGCTGCTAGGCCTGCTGAATTCCTCCAACATTTTGCGTGTGCTTTTCAAATCTTGTACTCAGCAACTGAACCACCACAGTCCTTTTAAGTAGAGAATTCAATTTCTCTCTATATGAAGAGATTTCTTCTCAAATGTCCTGAATGATTGGCCCATATTTTGAGACACAAGAGGTACTGCAGATGCTGGAAATCCAGAGCAATGCGCATAATGTGCTGGAGGAGCTCAGCAGGTCAGGCAGCATCTATGGATGGGAATAAACAGTCAATGTTTTGCGCTGAGGCACTTCATCAGGACACATATTTTGAGACTGTGTTTCTAGATCCTGGACACTCAGTCTAGAAGAAACATCAGCTTCACAACCTCTTTGTCAAGCCTTGCAAGAACTTAGTGCACTTCAAGGAGATAAAGTCAGAGCACATGGGCACATTCTGCTTAATCGCTCCTCGCATGACAAAATGATATCCCAATAATCAATTGGCAAAGCTTTTCATCTCGAGTACATCCCAGATTAGGGGCTATCATTCAGAAGTTGAAGCTGTTATCCTTGGGGAGGAGAAGGTAAAGGACACGGCTATCAATGACGTTCAGATTGAAGGATTTTGATAGAATGGATCTGGAAAAGATGTTTTCAATAGCAGAATGGAAGATAATCAGAGGGCACAGGTTATAGTGGTTAGAGATCAGAGGGGGATACAGATTAACATAATAAAACAAAGACCACAGTATAAGATAAAGATGAAAGATTGGCTTTATTTGTCACATGTACACTGAAACATTGAAACATACAGTGAAATGCACCATTTGCATCGATGACAAATAGTGTCCGAGGATGTGAAGGGGGCAGCCTGCACAGAGCATGCTCATAACTTACCAATCCTAACCCACACGTCTTTGGAATGTGGGAGCACCCGGAGGAAACCCACATGGTTACAGGGAGCTCATACAAATTCCTCACAGCCAGTGACCTGGGTCAATGGCATTCTAAAGCATTATGCTATGCTAGCATGCTGCTCTGCGACGTAGACTACAAAGTCACTTTTACACAGTGAGTAGTTCCAACTGCCTGAAAAGTAACAGAGGTAGATTTTGTAGTAATTTTGTAAAAGGAAAATTAATAAGGCAAAATCCTTGCTAAAGAAATTTTTACAGAGCTGCTATTGAAATCAGTGGAGTGGGGCTAGATCTTCCAAATAGCCAGTGTGGTATTGATGGACTAAGGAGCTATCTGGTTATGTATAGGGATGGAGCCCATTTAACAAATGTATCCAAAGGGACAATGTAACAGGTAGCTGTAGAAAATGTGGTCTTGGAGTTGTAGTGTACAGTCTTTTAATGTTACAGGATATTGTGGGACAACCTTTAAAGCTATGGGGCATTTTGGGACAAACTTAGCTCTTAATAATTCTTTCAATAATGTTTTGATTCCTCAGAAATGCTACAATGTTGAAAGTAGCTATAAATCACTCAAACCTGGTGCCTGAGTTCTTCTCAGAGCATGAAGTTCATTCCTCTTATTTTACTATGGAATACTTCAGGGTTTTCAGAAAACTGTTTATTGATATTGGGTTTTTTAGCAGGTGGCTTTATATGCTAGGAAGCCAGAGGAAGTGATGTGTTTACAGCTAAACAAAGAATAAAACTAACGAGGGAGAGGTGGCTGTGGTTGGTAGGTCATGCTGGCATTTAAAAACAATATTCACCATTTTCAAAAAGAAATATTTTCCTTTAAGGCATATAAATCCAGCAGGAAAATTAGTCTATCTTCAGCTGACAGAAGAAATTAAAGATGTCTAATTGAAGGAAGGATGTTTATTGTTGCCAAAAGGGGCACTGAGAGCACCTTAAAACCCAGCAAACAAGGAACAAGGAAATGATAAAAGAATGTTAAATTAAACTGCTAAGAAGCATTTAAGTGAACTCGAAGAGCTTCTATAGGTATGTATAAAAGAAAAAGACAGGCAAGGGCAAATGAGAGTCTCCCACAGATAGAGATGGGAGAACTTATAATGAGCAATGAGGAATTGGTAGAATTCCAAATACACCGGTCTAATAGAATGAAGAAATTAAGGTATTTTTGAACAAATGTGGATGAATAGTGACATGGTAGAGGTGTGCAAGATGATAAGAGGCATACATTGATTGGACAGCCATAGACTTTTTCCAGGTTGGAAAAGGCATATATGAGGGGGCATAATTTTAAGGTTGTTGGGGGGAAGTACAGGGGATGTCAGAGGTAGATTTTTTTTACACAGAGAGTGGTGGGTGCTGGAATGCATTGTTGAGATGGCGGCAGAGGCAGATATCATAGGAGTATTTCAGGGACTCTTGGATAGACAAATAGAGGAGGGAAGGGTTGGGTTAAAACATTGGCACAACTTTGTTGACCAAAGGGCCTGTGCTGTACTGTAATGTTCTATGAATCACCTAAACCGAAGAATTATCTAAGTCCAGCAGCCATTCTTGCCCCTGTGACAGCCAACTCTCTATAATGGCCCCAATGTCATAGTTCAATGCACTGATCCATGCTCTGAGATCGCTAGCCTTGTTACTGATAGTTCTCGCATTAGACGATTTCAACCCATCCATCTAGTTATCCATACCTTATCCTTCCTCACAGACTCTCTACACGTTGCATTTAGTTCTACAGACAGGGCTGGAAAATGGTAATGGCATAAGATATCAGTCATGATTTTATTGACTGATGATGGGGCAGACTCATAGGGCTGAATGGCCTTCTCCAGCTTCTTTTTCTTACGTCCTTTTGCTTTCATATCACTGCATGGGGCTTGGGGGTCAAACTTCCTTTGGTAACATTGTCATTATGCAGGATGATATGTCTTACTATGTTAATGGCACCGTGTAAGTTGTACGGGTTGCATGAGCCCAGACTTTGTGCTCAACCTCTGGAGTGACATAATCCTACATGCCCACCAGTTTCTCTCTCAGAGACTGGAGCATGAATACAGAGCCAAAAACATCCTCGTACAAGTTTGTAACCTCAACTAAATTCACAGATCAGGTATTATTTATGATTGCACTGCACCCTTCCAACAGGATTGATGGTTGATTCATCAGCATTATTGTGGTTAGTTTTGATAGACTGTTCTGTTGTGTAATAGTAGAAACACTCCAAATTATGCTCCGAGCAAGCCTTGTGTTCCTGCTTAAAATAGGAAGAAGGGATTAGCTTTAATTTACTTTGCAATTATTGCACAAAGGGAAAATTAATGCCTCAGGATTTTTGGCTTCAACCTGCTACAATGCACAACCAACCTGTGCAGCCTTTAGTTCCTCCACCTTCTGAACTTAGTAGGCCTCTAAAGATATGCAGTCAGTGAAGGTCAGGTAATATAATGGAAAGTTCCTCAGTTGCCTCATATTATTGTCTTAACTACTTCAAACATCAGTCCAAGTTTATAAAACATCTTTCACATAGAATAACTTCCAAAAGGATTTTGTAAACATGATAGTTTAACAAAATGGTGGTCTGGATGTTGCTGGTACATTGAGGGTAACTTCCATACACACTGTCAAGACCAGAAGTTGTTAATTTACTAATCCAAGCCCTTACTGATTTCAGTGGGAATATTTGACTCTGTAAGAAAGCAAAATAAATTGCTGTTTTTTTAAAAAAAAATGTACTTTAAATTAGTAAATTGGTGAATTGTTTTTTTATTGCGATTATGTACCGAGGTACAATGAAAAGCTTTGTTTTGCATGCCATCTGTACATCTCATTTCATTACATCAGTGCATTGTCGTTGTTCAAGGCAGAAACAACAATATTGCTTTTCCTATGGACTACTTCAGACAATAAGGTAAAAGCAGAATCAAGTGTTACATTTACAGAGAAACTGCAGTGCAGGCAGATAATAAGACAATAAAGTCATGATGAGGTGGGCTGTGAAACTAAGAGTCCAATTTATTGGTCTATGGGACTGTTCAATAGTCTTATAACAATGGGGTAGAAGCTGTCCTTGAGCTTGATGGTGTATGCCTTCAGGCTTTTGTGTCTTCTGCCCAATGGGAGGACAGAGAAGAGAGAATGATCTTACTTTAGTTTAATTGAATTTAAATAACATTTTCTTTCAATTTTAATTTTGTGAATGTAATTTCATTATTTCCAGTAGATTTTAATCATCCCTGAAAGTATGACTATTAAAATCCCTGACAATTAGAACAACATCCAAGACTGGGGATGCAGGCTCTGCCGGCTTTCAACATAGTCAGATATTCTTAAGGCCAGATTTATTCAGTGATCGAGAGAAATTGTCACAGCTCAGACTTCACTGAGACAGCTTGCAGGCTCAGAACTTCCTGGACTTTGCCATTGCATCAGGGCCTGGTAAATGTGTATAAACCATGCATACTGTTATAGAATCATAGAACACTACAGCGCAGAAACAGGCCATTTGGCCCATCTAGTCCATGCTAAACTATTAATCTGCATAGTCCCATCAACGTGACTCCAGACTACATACCCCTCCCAGCCACTTGCTTCTCCAAATTTCTCTTAAATGTTGAAATTGAAACCATAAAACAGCCCGTCCATTGGCAGCTCGTTCCACACGCACCCTGTCTTCTGACATTCAGAATCAATGAAGAATCAGATCATCCGGAGAATAGAGTCAGAGTCATAGAAAAGGCCCTTTGGCTCATCTAGTCCATGCTGAACCATTTAAACTGCCCAGTCCTATTGACCTGCACCCAGACCATTGCCACCCATGCCCTTCTCACCCACATACCTATCTAAACTTCTCTTAAACGTTGAAATCGAGTTACCATGTGCGCTGTCAGCTCAGTTCACACCTCACAAGCCTCTGAGTTTCCACTTATGTTCCCCTTAAATGTTTCATCTTTTACTCTTAACCCATGACCTCTAGTTGTAGTCCCACCCAGCTTCAGTGGAAAAAGCCTGCTTGCATTTACCCTACCTTTACCCATCTGTCATAGCTCTTTCATATCACCCCTCACTCTCCTATGCTCCACAGAATAAAGTCCTAACCTATTGAAGCTTTCCCTATAACTCAGGTCCTCAAGTCCTGGCAATATTCTAGTACATCTGCTTTGCACTCTTTCAATCATATTGATATCTTTCCTATAGGTAGGTGACAGAACTGCACACAATACTCCAAATTAGGCCTCAACAACATCGTAACTTCAATGTAACATCCTAACTCCTACACTCTATACTTTGATTCATGAAGACCAATGTACCAAAAGCTCTCTTTGTGACCCTACCTACCTCTGACACCACTTTCAAGGAATTCTGGATCTGTATCCCCAGACCTCTCTATTCTACTGCACCCTTCAGTGCCCTGCTGTACACCATTTCAGTCCTACCCTGGTTTGTCCTCCCAAAGTGCAACACCTCACACTTGTCTGCATTAAATCCCATCTGCCATATTTCAGCCCATTTTTCCAGCTGCTCCCCATCCCACGACACTCTGATGGCCTTCTCACTGTTCACCGTGCCCCCAGTTAGAATCAGGTTTAATATCGTCGGCTTATGTTGTGAAATTTGTTAACTTAGCAGCAGCAGTACAATGCAATACATGATAATACAGAAAAAAAAGTTATCAACTACAGTAAGTATGTAAAACAATTAAATAAAAAATAGTGCAAACAACAGAAATAATGTTTTAAAAAGTGAGATCATGCTTATGGGTTCAATGTCCATTTCGGAATCAGACGGCAGAGGGGAAGAAACTGTCCCTTAATCACTGAGTGTTTGCCTTAAGATTTCTATACCATGGAGAGCATTCTGACAGGCTGCATCACTGTCTAGTATGGGGGGGGGGGGGTGGGGGGGCTACTGCTCAGGACCGAAAGAAGCTGCAGAAGGTTGTAAATTTAGTCGGTTCGATCTTGAGTACTAGCCTACAAAGTATCCAGGACATCTTTAGGGAGTTGTGTCTCAGAAAGGGAGTGTCCATCATTAAGGACCTCCAGCACCCAGGGCATGCCCTTTTCTCACTGTTGCCACCAAGTAGGAGGTACAGAAGCCTGAAGGCACACGCTCAGCGATTCAGGAACAGCTTCGTCCCCTCTGCCATCCGATTCCCAAATGGACATTGAACTCATGAACACTACCTCACTTTTAAAATATATATTATTTCTGTTTTTGCATTATTTTTAATCTATTCAGTATACATATACTGTAATCGATTTATTGATTTTTTTTCTTCTATACGATGTATTGCATTGAACTCCTGCTGCTAAGTTAACACATTTCACGACACATGCCGGTGATAATAAACCTGATTCTGATTCTAGTTCCTTCCTGACAGTAACCGTTGGAAGAAGGCATGTCCTGGGTGATGGGGGTCCTTCATAATGGATGCCAATTTTCTGAAGCACCATTCCTTGAAGATGTCTTGGATACTACGGAGGCTAGTACCCACGATGGAGCTGACTAATGTTTCAACTTTCTGTAGCTTCTTTTCAAACCTGAGCAGTAGCTCTCTGATGCACTCTGAGACGTGGGTTAAGGTAGGCTTTTATTGGCTGGAAGAAAGCACAAGCAGCAAGTGACTATCACACAACACCCTGGAGACTGAGGAAGGGTCTGCGTCTCCAATTGATTTTATTGTGGGAGGAGCCACAGGAGCAGTCAGCGGGGGGGGGGGGAGGCGTGTCCAGACAGGTATATGTAGTTCACCACACTCTCCCCCACCCACCCCTACCAGACAGCGACACAGCCTGTCAGAATGCTCTCCACAGTACATCTGTAGAAGTCTGAGTATTTCAGGTGACAAAGCAAATCTCCTCAAACTCCAAATAAAATATTGCTACTGTCTTGCCTTCTTTATAGCTGCATCGATATGTTGGGACCAGGTTAGATCTTCAGAAATCTTGATACTCAGGAAATTGAAATTGCTCACTCTCTCCATTTCTGATCCCTCTATGAGCATTGGTTCATATTCCCTCATCCTACCCTTCCTTAAGTCCACAATCAGCTCTTTGGTCTTACTGACGTTGAGTGCAAGGTTATTGCTGCAATCTTGGTGTCATCTGCAAATTTGCTGATTCAGCTTATTTTATTTTCATCCAAACCAGCAAAGCCAGTGTCTAATCCAATGTACTACCTCATCCAGAATGCCAAACGAAAGAAGCTTCTTGACTAACCTCCCATGCAGGGTCTTGTCAAATGCCTTGTGGAAGTCCATGTAGTCAAGACTGCCTTACCTTCATCAACTTCCTCAAATAAATCCATAAGATTGGTTACACCTGACCTACCAAGCACAAGGCCATGTTGACTATCCCTAATTAGTCCGTCTATCCAAATACTTACATATCAGGTGGTTTAGAATACCTTCCAATAACTCACGCACTACTGATGTTAGGCTCACTGGCTTATAATTTCCAGTCTTATAGTCAGAGTCTTTCTTAAACAACAAAACAATATTAGCTATTCTCCAATCCTCTAGCACTTCTCATATGTTGCTAAGGACATTTTAAGTATCTCTGCTACAGCCCCTGCAATTTCTGCATCAGCCTCCCACAAGGTCCAAGGGAATAGATTGTCAGGCCCTAGGGATTTATCCACCCTAATTTGCCTCAAGACTGCAAAAACCTCCTCTGTAATCTATATAAGATCCATGACCTCATTGCTGTTTTGCCTCACTTCTATAGATTTTATATCCCTCTCCTGAATAAGCACAGATGCAAAAAAAAATCTCCCCATCTCATTCAGCTCCATGAATGCATAATCCTCTCGCTGTAGGCTCGTAATGAGTTGGATCTAACCAAGCAGCAACATAACTCTACAACTCACGGAGAATAGCAATGAAAAGGCCATTTCCAATAAATAAACACAAGGGTAAATATTATTTGGGTAAACACAAACATAAAATTTGACTGTTCCTTTAAGGGAAAGTAGGTTTGTTAACTCGTATGAATACTGACACACCCATGCAAATTTACTGTTCGCCAGGAAATAATAATTCAATTCATACCAGTATATACTTAAAATGAAACTGCACTTACAAAATATTTTAAACTATAAAAAACAAAATAAAGAGAAGTGTTCATTACATATATATATATTAGCTTAAGTGTGCACATAATTGTTGGAGTTCATTGTTGTAAAATCAATCCAGTTTGCTTTACTTTGTTTATTCACAGTTCCAAACAATTCTGCCTGAAAACACAGTTCATGCGAAACATGAATAAATATCCACACAACACCCAAGGACAAAGCACCAAACTTTCTCCAAGGTCATGTGACAACTAACTAATTAAAAGTTATCAGTACATTCTCCATGAAACCATTGTCTGCATGAGGCTTTTCCAAAAGCAGCATCTGTCCTCCCAAATGAGTTTATGTTCTGCCATGTCCCTGTCCTTGTCCTTGTCCATATCCATGTGCATGTCCACTTTCCTTCTTTCTCCCAAAAGTTTCTGCACTCTCTCTAATCCCCAATCCTGCTAGTGTATTCCGGGGCACCTCATTGGACAAAATGTTAACAAGACAAATCTTACTGTCTTACTCAACAAGCTTAACTTATCAATCAACTGAGTTACTCAACCATATAACATAATTAAAGGAACACATTGCATTTTGAGAAAATCTGCTGAAATAAAATAGTTAACAGCAAAAATATTTTAATCAAATAAAGCATGGTATTAAACCAGGGGTATTATACATAGATGATCACTCTAATCTTCAAGAGGGTCAACTTCGTCCCTTGCTGTCCTTTTGTTCTTAATATATCTGTAGAAGCCCTTGGGATTCTCCTTCACCTCATCTGCAAGAGCAACTCATGCCTTCTTTTAGTCCTCCTGGTTTCTTTCTTAAGTGTTCTCTTGTACATACAATTAAAGAGCATGAGTAAACCATTCAACCCCTCATACCTGCTATGCTATTCAATAAGATTGTGACTGATCTCATTTTAAATTCAACTCTGCATTCCCATTTGCTTTAACATTTCATCATCTTGCTAAACAAGTAGGTATTTACTTCTGCCTTAAAGATATTCAAAACCTTTGTTTCCATCACCCTTTGAAGACTAAAAAAAGAGAGAAAAGATCACCTTATCTCTGTCTTCTTGGTGACCACTTATTTTTAATCAATGATCTGTAGTTCTAGCCGTTCCTGCAAGAGGAAAAATCTTCTCCAGATCTATCCTATCATGATTCCTCAGGATAATATGTTGGAATTTAAATCCCTTCTTACTCAGCAGATACAAGCCTAGCCTGCCCAACTTTTCCACATGCTCATTTTGACTATTTGTCTAGTCAGCCTTCACTAAATGGTTTTCAATGCACTAACATCCTTCCTTAAACAAAGAGACTAATACTTTACAAAGTATTGATCATTTTTCTGACCTCCCGAAATAAATAAGGCATTACTTTTGCATCCACTCTACTACCAATATGCAATTATACTCTGTTCACTTTTCTAACTACCTCTTGTGTGTGCACACCAGTCATTTGCAACTATGTATCAGGATAGTCTGCACCTCAGAATTCAACAATCACTGCTTAGATCAGGGGTGGGCAAACTTTTTGACTTGTGGGCCACAAAGGGTTCTAAAATTTGACAGGGGGGCCGGACCAGGAGCAGATGGATGGAGTGTTTTGGTAATACACCTCATAAGAGAAAATAAAATATCATGGGATATGTAGAAAACATGTGCTTTAATTTCAATTGAAAATGAACACATGCATTACAACAAAATATCTGTCTTTGAAGTCCCATGGTATTTAGCTATTTATTGAAATGACTTTTAAAACACTGAAAATTAAATGAATAAAATACAGCTTTTTTTAATAGTAACAGTTATTATTTTAAAGCACTGAAAATTCTGTTATCCTTCAAGATATTATCATCATCACTCTCCTCCTGACTGTCTTTATTTCAAAAACGGTAGGAGATGCAGGTCTACTTGTCCTGCTCCTTCTTATTCAATTGTCCCCTGTGCCAAAGCTCAACAATGACCAGCACAAGGACAGAACACTGACAGCGCGCCAGTGTGCGGAGCGCGTTATTTGATCTGGAGCGCATTTTTTATTTTGAGAACGTACGTGCACCTGCGCACTACTCATGTCCATCACTTAACAGAAATGACATGTAACATGTAAGGCTTATTGAAAAAAATATTTTCAAATGCATTTTTTACATAACATAACGAAGAAACTTATTTTTAATTTCAGTGGGAACAGTGTTGTTGGTCTCCCTTTTTAGCCAGCGCATCAAAGTCTGGATTTAGTTTTGTTGTGGCGATTCTCAGGATGGATCTGAGGTGTTGGTCAGTTAACTTGGATCTGTGGCTGGCTTTGTTGATGTTCATGACGCTGAACGCCTGTTCACACAAATAGGTCGAGCCGAACAAAGAGTAAAGCGCAAATGTGGAGTAATACGCTGCACCTCAACAAAGGTCAATGTATATAGAGTGCATCATCTATTGGGAAAACGCCAGAATTGTGGGGAAAAAACGTTAACAAGGTTTATTAATATAATTTCATCAAGTTCTGCAGGCCGGATTAAAAAGCATATGGCCCCTGGGCCGTAGTTTGCCCATGCCTGGTTTAGATAGTCTGCTCTTATTAATATCTCCTGCTAAAATAGACAATTTCACATTTTCCCAGATTAATTTTCATTTGCTGAATCTTTGTCTAGTCATGGTTCCCAAGGTTGTCATAGCTGGGGATGGTAGTGGGGATAAGCTCCCACTACCTATAAAGTGCTCCTAATGGCGTGCATCACTAACAGCCCCTGACAATCAAGTCCAACTCTTGGCCTTCACGTGTGGCTTAGCTACTAGGCCCGGAGGAACTGTTTCTACTGACAAGAGAAGGACCAAATGCAGACCACTGGCGCATCAAAACCAGTTGCTTCGGGCAGGTGGGGCTCGTCGGCTTTGGTTGGCAGCCCACCTCGGAGAAGGACAACTCAGATTTTAAACCTCCATTGCCTTGATGCCATACCCACCCATGGGAAAGACTTTGGGAGTAAACCCCAGGGAAGAAATCCAGAGCTGGGGACAATAAGGCAGTTTGATGTTGTTTACAACTTCACTCTGGCAACCTCTGCAATGACTCTGGTGCCAAACTGTATCAGTGCTTGCCCTTCCCTTGGACTACATCAGTGATGTGGAGAGGGGAAACCCACTGCATGGGCACCAGCCGGTTCTTCCAATCTTCCCACCCAGGCTTGTGCCCTGGAGAGGACATAGTCTACCAGAGGCACTAACCCATGTTCCTCTGGGATCGTCGGCTGCCTACTACCTGTCCAGCCAGAGCACAGGGCAGGATGACTCCCTCCAGCAAATCAAAGAGAAACTTGGGCAAAGGCTTTCGTAATGGTGGAAAAGCTGGAAAGATGAGGCAAGGTTTAGGAGGGAAATTCAGCATGGGGCCTTGGGTAGTGAAGGCATGCCTGTTAATGGTGGGCAAGAGACAGGTGATAGGGGTGGCTATTGAGGGAATGGAGCATAAGAATGAGAATGGTAAATTGAGACCTTCTCTGGAACTATTTTGATCACTGAGGATAGGGTAGTGTCAAGAATAATTTGATATCTATGAGCATCAAGGGTTTAGAGGAAATGTAATTCCAGAGGGCAGTAGATGGGAGGATGACCAATGAGAACATTAAAGTTTTCAGAGTCAGTGAGTGGGCTGAGGTAATCAAGGTAGGTAATATCACAATGTGATAGGCAGACCTTGTGATGGGAATACTATAAAGATGGAAAATTCATCTGAGGGCTGCAAAGACTGGAATCATTGGCATTGATGTGGAACTTGTGGCATGGACTAATGCAGTTTAGTTTAGTTGCAGCATTTACAATAAATCATCCCAGGCTTGGATATTGTTCAAGAAATCTGACCACGGGGAAGTTGGTAAGTGGATAAGGATGCACAAAGACATGGGAGTGTTGGGATTGGGTAAACTATCCATTTCTCCAGAATGATACCATTTGTTTCACCCATTTGAACAAAATAAAACAACCGCCAGAAAATATTCTGCTTACAAACCCATCCCTGGAATTGAATTTCCGAAGCAGAGTGTCATACCCTATGTGGCAGGTTGAGCCCTACCTAACCATGGTTATATTTGAAAGCAAATATAAGCTCATTGAGAAACCCTTAATAGCTCACAGTGTAAGTGAATCATTGTACTGTACTGTATTTACATAATTTTTTTATAACCTCAGGACATCTAATTGCAGTTTATATCCAAAGTTAATGCCTGGGCTATCAATAGAAAACAAGATAACAATTTTGTCTAGCAAACACCTTTACGAAAAACAATGAAGTTAATAACATAAGGCATCGAAGGACAAAATAATAGTAGCAATATGCAATACAGACCAGCTCCCCAAATTCTTTCCATCATTTGATTAGATTCTGGCCAATCTGAACACAGTAGGGTCTTGGCCTGAAGCGACGACTATACTCTTTTCTATACATGCTGTCTAGCCTGCTGAGTTCTTCCAGCATTTTGTGTGAGTAGTTTGAACGTAGACCAGCTTGGCCATATAACCCTTGATTTCTTCAACAAAAAAGTCTATGTTTTCCACAGTTCTCTGAGACAAAGAGTTTGAAAGTTTCACAGCTCTCTAAATTTTTAAGTAGCAGCCTTTATCCTGAAACATTAGAACATAGAACGTAGAATAGTACAGCACATTACCGGCCCTTCGGCCCACAATGCTGTGCCCACCCTCAAACTCTGCCTCCCATATAACCCCCACCTTAAATTCCTCCATATACCTGTCCAGTAGTCTCTTAAACTTCACTAGTGTATCTGCCTCCACCACTGACTCAGGCAGTGCATTCCACGCACCAACCACTCGCTGAGTGAAAAACCTTCTTCTAATATCCCTCTTGAACTCCCCTTATCTTAAAGCTATGTCCTCTTGTACTGAGCAGTGGTGCCCTGGGGAAGAGATCCTGGCTATCCACTCTATCTATTCCTCTTAATATCTTGTACACCTCTATCGTGTCTCCTCTCATCCTCCTTCTCTCTAAAGAGTAAAGCCCTAGCTCCCTTAATCTCTGATCATAATCCATACTCTCTAAACCAGGCAACATCCTGGTAATTCTCCTCTGTACCATTAATTCTATATTCTCCCACTGTGTCCATATGATCAGATAGGGGTCTATAGCAATCCTATTTTCCATTATCCAGCACGTAGTTTTCTATGTCCTAGCACTATTACCCTACAAATATCAGGATCCTGAACCAGCATTGGATAACTTCACTCACCACAAAACTGAACAGATTCCACAATCTACAGATTCACTTTCAATAACTCTACAACTCGGGTTCTCAGTATTGCTTCTTTTTCATTTGCACAATTTTCTTCCTTTGCACATTGGTTGTTTACAGGTGTTTGTTCATGTATAGATTTTTTCATAAATTGTATTGTATGCCTTCTTTTCCCTCTAAAAGCCTGCAAGAAAATGAATCTCAAGGTAGTATGTGGTAGCATGCATGTACTTTGATAATAAATTTGCTATGACTTTGGTCCTGGGCACTCCTGGTTGCAAGCCACTTTAAATCCCCTCCATGTTCCCACATTGACCTCTCTGTCCTCATCTTCCTCCATGGCCAAGGTGGGTCAAAACAAAACTAAAGTCACCGCATTTTGAATTTTGCTTTGGAAATCTACAAGCTATTGGCATGAACATTGAATTCTCTAACTTCATGTAAACTGCTTCTTCGTTTCTCTTTCCTCCCGAACTGTTCAGTTGCTCCTACATCCACTCCAGTCCACCAACATCCCCTTCTTTCCTCCTCTTCACTCACCCTATCTGCCCCGACACTCATGCACTCCTACCACTGCAATGCCCGTCAAAGGCGTGGCTCACACGCAGTTGGTTTTCAGATTCATGGGAATGGTTTAAGGAGGCAGCTTGCGGAGTTAGGGGTCAGGTTAAGGTTTAGGGACAGGGATAAGGGTGAGTTAGAGGTCAGGGGCAGTAGATTGAAGATCAAGGCAGGAGCTGGTGTCTGAGACCCCGTTAATGATTGTGGTTGAAGATCTGTGAACCCAGTGCTCGGGTTGGCAGGCGCTGAGAAGTCCAGCGATCCCAGGTCAGCAAGTCCCTCGATGGAAGTCTAAATGAGGGAGGGAGTCAAGAGGGCCAGTGACCCTTCAGGTCACTGGGGTCAGAGATCTGTGTGAGACAGAAAGATCTGGCCCAAATTTTAAACCCAAAGGTCAAACCCATGATCGGCGAATCCTGGGGCTGATTTCCAGAGGTCAGTGAAGTGCAGAGGGCAAAGCAATGGTTCCAGTCCAGGAGTAGAAGCCCAAAGCTCAAAGACCCTGGGTCAGCTTACCTGAAGGCTGGAGACCCAATGCTTGTGAGTCTGCAAGTCCAGGCCGGGGACTGGAGCTTGAAAGCCTGACATCTAAGAGTCTGAGTATCAGGGTCAAGTACTGGAGGCTTGTTCTGGGGTTGCTGGCCTGACTGTGTGTGTGACTGGCGAAGTGGCCTGTTTTGCTGTTGCTTTTGCTGCTTAGGTTGCTCTGCTGAATATTTCCGGTATGCTTTCTCGGCACCAGAATGGGCGGCGGCATTAGCAGGATGCCCCCCAGCACCTGTTGGTTAATGCAAATGACACTGCATGTTTCAATCCAAATATGATAAATAACTCTGAATCGGAATCTGAACATTTCACTTCTCTTATTAGATTCCATTCTCCATGTTCCTTTCCTATCAGATTCCATCATCTGCAGACCTTTGTTGCCTTCACCTTTCATCTCCCAACCTCTATCACTCTTACATCATGCATCTGCCTATCACCCCACCATCCTGGATGCACCTATTGCTTGCCGGCTCTTGCCCCACCCCTCGCCTTATCTCTTTATACCAGGT